>NC_035447.2:22523955-22823955 GCF_002127325.2 Helianthus annuus | reverse complement strand
GCAGTTGTCGAACCATATGAGTTTTGCTATCACCATATATAACAATTTTCTTTCCTTAAAAACATTCTTGTTGATTTAGAAGTTAAAGAGTAAATAAAAGGGGAGGTTTTTTTATATTCGCACATATTTTCTCTCCTTAAAAAAATTTCCGTGTGATGGATCTGTATTGTATTTTTGTACTATGCTCCCTTGTCTATCTTAGCGGCTTGCTAGGAAGGGACTGTTTTGGTTGGTTATAATTTTATGATCCATTGAAAAAACAAACTAAATGACATCCCTTTGAGAGATGTTAATATTTCTCTCCTTGCTAAATGGCGGTGGAGGTACAATTTGGAGGAAAAGAGTCCATGGAGGAAGTTGATAGATGTGATTCATCATACTCCTAGAAAGTGGCCTCTGATTCCGTTTAACAAACAAATCTCGGGGTCATGGGCTACTATCGCGAGACTGTAAGATTTTCAACTTTCTAATAGTCTCTCGATAGGAAAAGCGATTAAAGGTAAGGTTGGTATGGGGGATAAGGTCGTATTCTGGTTGGATAATTGGTTGGATGAGAGTTGTCTAAAAAAACAACTATACTATTTTATTTGGTTTGGAGTTTGAGAATAACATCTTTGTGAAAGACCGGGTGAATAGAGGTCAAGGGTCCATGATTTTTAACTGGAAATGGAAACTCCAAAACTTGGAAGGTGAGGCTGCTGTCAAGCTTCAGAAGGCTAGAGAGGTATGCTTTTAAAGGGATGACTGATATGTGGGTCTGGGGCGAAGAAGAGTCAGATTTCTCTATTGCTGCTGTCAAAAAGTTGCTGAATAAAAGAAGTGGGTCACCTGCTCCGAACATTCTTGATTGGAATTCTTGGCTTCCGCTCAAAATTATTGTATTCGGGTGGAGGGCGATTCAAAACCGCCTTCCAACCTCTGACAATGTCGTTAGAAGAAGCATGTATTAGCGGACTATATTGTAAATAAGCATATTGTATTATAGGAAACTAGCATATTCCCCTTTATTCTAGGAGCTCTTCTCGTCCATGTATCTCTATATATTATTCTATTGTAAATGCAAGAGGCAATCAAGTGAATACCATATTACTTTATGGTATCAGAGCATATCAAATTCTAAAAAGCTAAAAATCCCTTGTGCCGCCATCTTTCTCCTTTGTTTTTTTTTACAGCCATGGCTGGAAAAAATGGCAGCGATTCCTCATCACAATCGGTCATGACTGATACTAAGCACCTTCACCCCGTTTATTCGGTTACAAACATTCAAAATAAAATCCGAACCCTTGACGGAAAGAAAGTTACCTACTCCGCTTGGGTCAAACTCTTCAAGCTTCATGCAAAAGGATACGAAGTTCTCAAGCACATTAATGGAACCGGACCTCCAGATGAATCGGATGAGAGTTACGACTCTTGGGCTAAGGTAGACTACATTGTTCTACAATGGATTTATGGTACGCTATCGGACGACCTCTTGGTAAGAATTCTCGATGACGAAACCACCGCTCAAAAGGCGTGGAATCGGTTACAATCTATATTTCATAACAATAAGAATTCTCGTGCTTCTTCTTTGTTATCGGCTTTTACTACTACAACCTTAGCATCATGTTCATCTTTGAATTATTACTTTCAAAAGTTAAAAGACATTGTAGAGCAACTTAATGATGTAGATCAACCGATTACGGAGTCGCGCTTAGTTTTACAGATGGTTCAAGGTCTCCCGGCCGAGTACGACTCCACGGCGTCTCTTATTCATCAAACCAACACTTTGTGGGATGATGCCCGCGATATGATCGAAAGACAACAACACCGCCTAGCCGCTCGCCAACAAACAGCCCTCACCATGTCGTCTCACGGTCAACAACCACCATCAAACCAAAACCCCCCAACCGCACCAAACTCTAACCTGCCACCCACCTACAACCCAGCACACACATATGACTCTTACCATCGCCAACCAACCCGTGGTCGCGGTCGTGGCCGAAACTCCTATCGTGGAGGTCGTGGTCACGGTCGCACTAATACCTACCAAAATTACACCTACACCAACCAAACTCCCAACAGTCCCTATCCCTCCTACTCACCCAACACAAATCAACCATCCTATCCTTGGTGGCCTACTCCACCGGCCTGCCCTCACCCGGCCCAAGCACCTTGGACTCCCTCCTGGACCAGGCCCAATCGTCAAACAAATCCCAACCCACAAACAGCCCCGCCCAACACTCAACCTCAATACCCGGGTTATGGCCTTATGGCCCAACAGCTGAAAACAGGCACCAAGAGCTTGGTTCAGTCGATTCTCCAGCTTCATTCTTTCTCATGGCTTCAAGGGCAGCTTATGTGATACTTCTCTATTTATTTATCGTCAAGGCGATAACATTGCTTACTTATTATTGTATGTTGATGATATTATTCTCACTGCTTCGTCCACAGCTTTACTTCAGTCCATTAGCTGTCTCCTTTCGAGGGAATTTGCCATGACTAATTTGGGATCTTTACATCATTTCCTGGGTATTACAGTTCAACGGGATTCTACAAGATTGTTCATGTCCCAATCTCAGTATGCTCGAGATATATTACATCGGGCAAACATGTCTTTGTGCAAGCCGTGTGCCACACCGGTGGATACGTCCTCCAAACTAAGCGCAACTGACAGTGAACCTTTACCAGATGGGACATTATACCGTAGTCTTACAGGAGCACTGCAATATTTGACTTTCACTCGTTCTGACATCACCTATGCTGTTCAGCAGATTTGTTTATTCATGCATGCTCCTCATGAACCACATTTTTCCTTTATGAAACGTATTTTGAGATACATTCAGGGCACTTTAAATATGGGTCTTCGCTTAACTCCTAGTCCACAGGTTTCCCTTACTGCTTATTCTGATGCAGACTGGGGTGGATGTCCCGACTCCAGGCGTTCCACTTCTAGATACTGTGTCTATTTGGGAAATAATCTTCTATCATGGTCCTCGAAACGCCAACCCACGGTATCTCGATTCAGTGCTGAGGCTGAATACCGAGGTGTTGCCAATGCCGTTGCTGAAACCACTTGGCTACGCAATTTACTACTTGAGTTACATGTTCCTGTGCGTAATGCCACCATTGTTTATTGTGATAATGTCTCTGCAATTTATCTGTCTGAGAACTCAGTTCAGCATCAAAGGACCAAACATGTTGAACTAGATATACATTTTGTTCGAGAGAAAGTACGCCTGGGTCAAGTTCGTGTGCTGCATGTGCTCTCATCCTTTCAGTATGTAGATATTTTCACCAAAGGCCTGTCACGACAGCTGTTCGAGAGTTTTCGCTCCAGTTTGACTGTGTGTTCAAAATCACGCTCACACTGAGGGGGAGTATTAGCGGACTATATTGTAAATAAGCATAACTTATTCCCCTTTATTCTAGGAGCTCTTCTCGTCCATGTATCTCTATATATTATTCTATTGTAAATGCATGAGGCAATCAAGTGAGTACCATATTACTTTAACATGATTTCATGCTCGCTGAAGTGTTGTTTCTGTGAGGAAGTGGAGGAGACCTTCGAACACATCTTCACTTCGTGTTATGTAGCGTCTATTACATGGCACCATATCAGTCTCTGGTGCAATTCTTCTCGGATTTTTGTGTTTGCCATAAAAGATGTCTTTGATTTGCATAAAACACTTCACGGGTTCGACCCAAAAAAGAACATATTTCAAGCTATTGTGTTGGTTTCTTGCTGGAGTCTATGGCGGGCTAGAAACAACAAGATATTCTCAAACAAACCCATTAATATCAGTAGCATTATAGAGGAAATCAAATCGCTAGCTTTTCTTTGGATTAAATATCGTTCAAGGTCGGTTAGTATAGATTGGGATAGATGGAAAATATTTGATTTGTAATTGTTTCCGTTTCCTTGTTTGTTGTTTGGCCTTGCTAGCTGCTTGCTAGGCGGTGTCGTTGAATGATATTGTTGTTCAAAAAAAAATGACATCCCTAAGAATATGGTAGCCAAAAAAAGCTTGAAAGCTTGTATAGGGGTACGAGGTATTTTTGAGCTTATGTTAATTATATATTTGTTTAGCCTTGCTAGTTGCTTGCTTTTTTATTTTTTTGAACGGCCAACAAACTCAATCCCGAGCACTCTCGGGGCACCCACTGGACAAACGGAGTAACCCGAGTCCACCACCAATTCCGAGGAAAACCCGGTAACCCACCCGCCCGTAGACACGATGATGAAATGACGGGTAAAACCCGTTTGGCTCAAGGATCCAACCCAGGTTTCCCTGGCTCTCTTATCATTGCCCACCAGTGCCTCACTCTGCACCAAGTGAGAGTCGAACCTGCATCTCTCAAGAGAAATGCAAGTCCTCCACCACTTGATCTAGAGATCATTGGCTGCTAGTTGCTTGCTAGGCGGCGTTGTTGAATGATATCGTTGTTCAAAAAAACTGACATCCCTAAGAATATGGTAGCCCAGAAAGCTTGTATAGGAGGTACTAGGTATTTTTGAGTTTATGTTAAGGCTGGGTCTATTCGCACACGGCTGTTGTCTTTTTGCACATCCAAAGCGCCTCGCTATGGCTAAAGCGGGGCGCTTTGGCTTTGGTCAACAGACAAGGACTGACTGTCAGTCCTTGTCTGTTGACCAAAGCCAAAGCGCCCCGCTTTGGCCATAGCGAGGCGCTTTGGATGTGCAAAAAGACAACAGCCTTGGTTGGGGTTTATTTGGGTTGATGTGGGTTAGTTTGGTAGGGATTTTTGGTTGAATTAGTATGGTAGGGATTTTTGGAGTAAAAAATTTTTAGGTGAGATTTGCCGTTGTGAATGGGAATTTGTTTTTGAATGATTGAATGTTGCCTTTTTTGAATTAAAACGTTGTTTATTTTATTAAATTAACGTTGTTTTATAATTACGTCATTACGTCATTATTTTTATAGAAGGTGTATAACATAAGTTCAACGAGCGTTAAATAAAACGAACACGTTAAATAAAATATACAGAAAGCCATAAGAATTAAACGTAAACAATCCAGAACCAACGTGATGTAAATAGAAGATTAACTGCAATATATATATATATATATATATATATATATATATATATATATATATATATATATATATATATATATATATATATATATATATATATCAGTTTGTACATACAATACACAACAAAAAGGTACAACTAAGTACATAATACATAACAAAACACTAAACAAACAAACTAATGTACTAATCCTCGTGCGGTGGGGACGGTGGGAGGGGAAGTGGAGGCAACGCAGCGAGCTCTCGTAGATCGACGAGCGTCTGGACGATCCAGTCAATGCGTGCGCCCTGACGTCTGAGGCGCCGGTCGAAGTCCCGAGCCACCTCACGCGCTGCCGGAGGCAGATCAGCGTAAACGTGCTGCGGGTACTGTGGCGGCTCAGGAGCTGGCTGAACTGGTGGTACCGGGACCTCCTCGACCCGCTCCTCCTGCGCCGGATCATCCTGAGCCTGAGCCTGAGCCTGAGCCTGAGCCTGAGCCTGAGCCTGAGCCTGAGCCTGAGCCTCAGGCTGACCCTCAGGCTGATCCTCAGGCTCATCGATGCCTAGAGCCTGTAGCTGAGCCCGCCGAGCGGCCCGCTGAACATCAGGAGGGGCTAACACCCCAGGCTTCACCTCAATAACAACCGGGATGACCTCCGGCAACACCTCTGGCTGCCAAATCAGCCCGTCAGCACCCCTGAACCGCAGACCGACATCAAAGGTACGGGTGATCTGCATAGCGGCTACTGACGCGCGGCCCAACCTGGATGACGGGACCGGATCGGACAGCAGCGGATCAAGCTCGGGCACGAGCCCTAGCGATCGTGCAATGGCGGTGATAAACGAGCCAGTGTGAAGAAACCCGCGGAGCTGCCGATGGTATGCAGTAGAAAAGTACTCTGCCAGGCTGGCTGCTAGATCGCAGGGCTGGCGGCGTAGTAGGCAGTAAAGAAAGAAAAGGTCACTAAGGTTGACCTTCTCCTTGCTGGAACCCCGCGGCACGATAGTCGACGCAATCACCTGGTGCAGGTATCGGTACAAGGGATCTCTAATCGTGGTGGCCTTTTGCCAGGATTTCCCAAAGGGAGCCCTGGAAATGGCCCTCCAGAAACTGATAAGCGTCTGCCTGTCCATCATCGTAACAGCCTGCGTATATAAATCAGTATCAAGCTCAGGCTCAGTGTACAAACCTGTGTGGACAGCAAACTCCCACACACTCATCTCAAACTGCTGACCGGCCAGACGGAATGTAACCTCGTGTACTGGAAATAAAGGGTCCTCCACGTAATCCGCCGGATGCGGCGCGTATGTAAACGTAGAGCAAAACTCGACCGTAAGCTCAGGGTACGAGTCCTCCATCGCTAACTCAAATAGGCGCGACCAAGGAGTATCTAGCCCAACTATCTCACGCGCCCGCTCGATCTCTCCCACGGTAGATAGCAGCTCCCAGTCTATGCCTACGTGCTCCCCAATCGGTATGGTGCGCAACCTAGCGCATCTCCCCCTCGCCAGTGACCCCACCGGAAACTGAAAATACGGACATGCCGGCTCCTCCTCGTCCCCCACCAATCCCTCACCCTCCATATGCTCAATCTCCTCATCGGATAAATCCATCCCTGCACGTTGATCAATTAAACAAATATTAATAAACAAATAATAATTAAACAAATAATAATTATTAAACAAATATTAATAAACAAATAATATTAAACAAACAATAATTAAACAAATATTAATAAACAAATAATAATTAAACAAATAATAATTAAACAAATAATAATAAACTAATAATAATTAAACAAATATTAATAAACAAATAATAATAATTAAACAAATAATAATTAAACAAACAATAATTAAACAAATATTAATAAACTAATAATAATTAAACAAATAATAATTAAACAAACAATAATTAAACAAATATTAATAAACTAATAATAATTAAACAAATAATAATTAAACAAATAATAATAAACTAATAATAATTAAACAAATAATAATAATTAAACAAATAATAATAATTAAACAAATAATAATTAAACAAACAATAATTAAACAAATATTAATAAACTAATAATAATTAAACAAATAATAATAATTAAACAAATATTAATAAACAATTAATATTAAACAAATAATAATTATTAAACAAATTATTTAATAAACAATTAACAAAAAAAAAATAAACATGAACCAAAGCGCCCCGCTTTGGCCTCGGCGCGGCGCTTTGGTTCTTCGTTCTGAAGAACAGAACCCAAACAGCAGGCCAAGATCGAACCTTTGTGAAAGAAAAGATTAAGGGGTTTAGATCGAACCTTTTTGCGGTTGAAAGCTAAAAAAATCTTCGAAAATGGCTCGAGTGTGTGAGAATCGCACCTTGTGTGTGTTTTTGTTGTTTGGGTGAAGTGGGGGGGATTGCCCCGCTTCAGTGTATAACGAGGGTCCAAAGCGCCCCGCTATGGCCATAGCGCGGCGCTTTGGGTCCAAAACGCCGCGTTATGAGCATAGCGGGGCGTTTTGGGCTTTTTTAAAATTTTTTAAAATTGTATTTAATTCACAAACGCGTCGATAAATAGTCTAAATTTTCCGTTTTTTCCATTATACATCATTTTTTAATATATATGGACTATACGGCAAGTTCCGGATCAAATCGGTTACGTGTGATGTCTTATTCCGTTATCTCGTATCATTTAGGTTTGAAATCACAAGTACTCCTGTGAGAAGTGTTATGTGTATCTGCCGCCTACCGTACATGAACATGACGTATTTTTTCATTAATTGCAGTATTATGATGTATATTGTCATTTCGGGTCGTACAAGTGCGTATTGAATCTGATTGGGTCGTGTCGGTGACATTCGGTTTTTAACGTGATGTAACGCGTATATTGAACAGACACAAACGTGATTATTATTAAACACATTTAAGATACATCGTGAACATATGGGGTTGCATTAAGGTCAGGGGCACGATACGTAAGCATTTCGTACGTGTTGATCTGATCCCTGTATAATGTATGCCAGGCTGCTGCGCGCTCTGTTCTGTTCGCTGTCCAGAGTAGGTTTGGGGGAGGCATTGGATAACAACCTCCAAGCTCTACATGTATGAAATGCCCATGGTCGACGAACACAACCGCAACTACCAGGTGAGGTTCCTCAGCTTCGTTTGGGCCGCCCAGCAGAGGGAAAATTGTATCGCTCCCACGAATGTCGAAGGTGTGAACAATCACACCGTATCGTTGGGCAATAAGAAACCCTGTCTCAGGCATCGACATGTAATTTTCGATACCTGCTCGTCCCACCCCCTTGAAATCGATCCGTTTAACCAGCGCATCATAATGTCCTATGTTTTCTGGATCGAAAACCTGCCTCCAAAGCGATTCATTCATACGTAACTCCTTTAGAAGTTGTTCCCGGATCTTCAAATATGAATTTTGTTTCACTCCTAACCCAACAGCCACCGATCTAAATCCACAATGACCATCTGGTTTCACGTCCTTTATTCTAACGATGTATGGATGGATCACGTTGGGAATCTGAGATGCGTAGTTGCGGATCGCTATATCCGTCTTAGGACCAAGCTTGATATTCGGGAAATCAGGGTGTAGGTTGAGCGGTTTGGTATTCTTTTCTCTTCTAGAATCTTCGGCTGATATATACGAGCTGTGACGGGGAAGATCGTCTGAGGCATCGACCCAAGTTTCTTCTGACGGAATGTAAGAGCTTTGTCTAGCGGTTTCAACCTTTCTTTCTTCCTGCGTTTTCAATGTTGGTCGACCACGAGTTTTCTTCAGAACAGCAGGAGGTTTTTTGTTACTGGTCCCTGGATTGAGGATTTGCTGAAACTTTTCAAAGAAGCTCCTTTTCACTTGAGGGGGTGTTGGATCGATCTGTTTTTTCAATTTTTCAAATTCCGCGTCTACATCGATATCCTCTATGTTATTCCTTGCAGGCTTGAAGTCAAGCTTCTTCCAAAACACGTCTATGTGTGTGATCCGGATTTGCTGACCTGTGGATGAAAACAAATTAGGTGGCAAAATCATAACGAGAAAGGTCAAAAATATTAATTACCTTTATTTTCCAACTATTCCAAACGACAGGCACATGGCAAACCACAGCTGGTAAAAAGTTGGCAACCACAGCTTGCACCGTAGGCTCTCAACCCGTCTTCCTTACGTTTTAGTTCCATACTCAAAAGCTCAATCGCATATATTGAAACCTTTCTGAGAATATATGCAAGCATGGGCTGATTCTTGTGGTGCGTCATCACTTTTCGGAGGCTTGTTTCAAAGCTACTTCTAATCTCGGCGTATTGTTTATCAACAACATGATCAACATACAGTACAAGTTTATCCAGTGTGTTGCGATGACTTGGAAAGTGACTTTTTAATGTTGCATGCATGCTCTCAACCCTGTTGGTCGTAGTCTGGTGAAAGTTGATAGTTTGGTTAATCCAGCAAGATACAAACTTTTCACGGTACGGATCCAACCAGGATTTCTTCAAATAATCAAAAACCTCTAAAATTAAAAAACGTAAATAGTCAGTTTTTGTTATTATATAAAATTTGAACATAATTATGTAAGAAATACTCACGTTCACGGTCAGCTTCTTTCAGCTGTGCTTCAAGGTTTTCCAAGTTATACCTGTATATTTCCTCGGTCGTAGACTCGCACAATGTCCAAAATGTACGTACGAATTCTTTCCACTCCTTGTCAGAGAATTTCTTCTTGCTGTTCTTATTAATATTTTGTTGAATATGGAACCGACAAAGATACTTATGCGCTTTTGGAAAAACTTGTTCACACGCGTTCATTAGCGCAAAATCCCTGTCTGTTAAAATCACGCGCGGTTCCATACATCCTGCCAGCATAGACTTGATCCTCTGCAACACCCATAGGTAGTTCTCTGACTTCTCAGCGGAAATTACCGCACAAGCAGCCGTAAACGATTTGTTTGTCGACGTCATGCCTACGACCTGAACAAATGGTAGGTTGTACATGTTCGTTTTGTATGTGGCGTCAATCAATAGCATATGCGGGAAGGCACACCACATAGTGAATGATTTTTCGTGAACAAAGAAGACGTCTTCAACTTCGTTCGATATCTCATTCGTGCGCATGTAATAAGTGTAATTTTTTTCGATAAGAATGTTTTCAAGTTTTTGCATCGGAGACTTACCGACATTTTTTTCGGCGTTGATCTTCTGAACAACGTTGTGTATATCTTTCGGAATAAGCTTTCTAGCCGGATTGTTTTTTGTCAGCGTTCGCCAGATACTTTGGTTGCGAATATCTTGCTCTGCCAGCTCCTTAACCAGTTTTTTATCCTCCGAAGAAAGCCTTCTCGCATACGCGTGACCCTCGAAGTTTTCAATAGGAGTGTGGTTATGCTTCGCCTTCGTCACCTCGATCCTCCAAACACTTCCGGATGATTCCGAAAACCCGATCATCTCGAACGGGCAGCCTATTTTCTTGCTACCCGTTTTCCTCTGTGTAGCTACACTCTTATGCTCCCCACCAAAAGTACATTGAAACCAAATCTTGTAATTCTCTCCTCTTTTATTCGACCTCTTAGTCACAATGAGGTAACCATTGTCTTTTGCCGTGTCTTGTACCCAACGCACCAACTCTTTACGTTACGAAAAGGTCTGCGTTGTATCAAACGAAAATGTAACCGAGTAACAACCTTCCTCGTCAACAGACACATCCTCCGGCTCACCATCGTCACCGAGGTTCGAATAGACTTGATGTTCAAAGCTCTGTTCACAACCGTAACTCTGGTTTGGATAACACTCCTGCTGTACAAAGCTTTGCTCGCCACCGTAACCGAAATTCGAATAACCTTGTTGACAACCGTAACTGTCGTTTGGATAACACTCCTGCTGTACAAAGCTATAGTCGCCACCGTAACCGAAATTCGAATAACCTTGTTGTGCGTAAGGGTCCTCCACAGGGGTATTCAAATCCAGCTGCACCGTGTTATCACGATAACGAATGCCAGATACAACCTCTGTCTCCCTCAAGTTGGACGACACCGGTTTCTCAAACGAGTCAGAAATAGCGGTCCCCTCGTAAGAATCAGGAACAACTGACTCGTCAGAATATTGACCGAAAAGATAGTTACTGAACCACGACATCGTTTTTTCAAAAAATTTAACTAATAGAGCAAAGAAGATCGACAGAAAACAATTCGAGTGATGAATCTCGAGTCTGGCCAGTGATTTAAAGGCAGATTTTGGGGTCGAAGCGCCGCGCTATGGCCAAAGCGCGGCGCTTAGGGTTCACGAGGCGACTGAAACCTCGTATCACCTTTATGTCTGTCAGTCTGTCACTCAGTCAGTCATTCGAAACCTCGTATCAACTTTTGTCGCCCTAAGCGCCGCGCTATGGCCAAAGCGGAGCGCTTAGGGGTGTGAAAATTATTTTGGCTGTGTGTGATTAGCATGATCCTATGTTAATTATATTTTTTTTAAATCCAGTAAAGATATTTCCGTATCCCTTTTGTTAACTAGACCTTTTTGATCCGGTAAATGAAAAAAAAAAACGACTTTTGTAATTTGTCGTCTCGTCGCATCGTGCGACCCCCTCCTGATCCTTATAAATGTTGATTAAACAAAAGCTATATGAGTGAGTGGAGAGCCATCACAAAGCCATGATAACTAGCCGCCGCTATATTGGAACCGCGTCAAAGTGGATTCTGGCTTGGAGTCTTGGACGAAGTCCTTAGCCGGTCAACATCTACATCCCTTCCTTTGACTTCTTCTGGATTTTATAATTGGCTTTTTTGTCCAATACAAAATAATACAGTCTTCTTCCACCGACTTTCACCATCTAACTAATGTTTGCTTGCATATTGGGAATGACCGATCGCTTACTGGTTGATTCACTGGTCATCACCGATTGATTAGGACTCAAAATTGGATGGTGATTAATTCGAAAAATATTTAGATATAAATATTTACAAAACTATTATGTTGTTTACATTTAGTTATGAATCATTGATAAATAGCTAAGAGGAGAAGGGGGACCAGGTGGAGTCATGTTCACTTTTAGTTATGACAGGAGGGTTTATAAGACTGTGGGGTGTGGGGGGTTTGGGTTGGGGGGCGGAGATGTGTTGGTTCAGTTCTGTTTGTGCATGAAGGAAAACAATACAAATCATACCTGTCACAGCAGATAGTGCAGAGGAGAATCCAGTAATAGAGTTCGACATGCCTGTCATCTTGATCTGGTTCCTCCTTAGGGTGCTGACTGATGATGGGGACTTAGAGAACCGAAAAGGGGTATCGGTTATGGAGAGGAGGTTTCGTGATGATGTTATGGCTTATGGGGTCTGTGAATTGTGAAAACTGAGTAACCCTTAAACCTCCACATAACTCTCCTTATATAAGCACCCAGGAGGAAACCTAATTAGTTACTAAGGGTAATATGGTCCATCAACAATTACCAACTAATTAAATAATAGGTTCTAATATATTTTGATCTCTATAATGTAAATGATTAAGATGGCTATAGATTAAATATTAATACTTAATATATTTAATCTTACATTCTCCCACTTAGCCGAGTAATCATTTACTATGAGTATTAGATAAGCCTGATCAGGAGTTAACACTCATTTTAGCCTTAAACAAGTACTATAGCAGAGAAATACAGCCGTTGAATCATTATGCGACTCAGGACCCCCATTAATCATACTATAGCCTTAATTTAAAACCTAATCATCATGATCAAAATACACGTAAGCCCTTTGTTTGATTTGTAACTTTTATTTGTCTATATGCCATCATACCGGTTGAACATATTCTAACAGACATACAAAATCAAACTTGAGGAAAGTTAACTAATACTTAGTCATTCATAGTACGATATGCGGTTGCGCATGGCCATTAATTAATACCCGTCTATGAGCTCTCTTAATAAGACTTATGGGTAATAGCCCTTCAGTTATAGGATCCTTAAGCATATCATGAATGTATTCGATACAAAACTTAGTTTCCTCAATTCGTTCATAAACGAATAATTAATTGCGTATCGAAACTTAATGCAGCACCTCTTGAACTGTTACTGTTCAAGGAGTTATGGTGGCTGACTTTATCACACTAATTCTTCAAAACATTATATGGAATTAATAAACTTATGAGTCCACTGATTAAATTTCCAACAACATTTAGTGACCATGTTATGTCATTATAACTTAGGTTGTTAATATCAGTGCATTATGACTCCTCCATGAAATAGGTTTTGTCTGCTGACATAAAGATATACCCGAAACTGCATTTTATAATCTTTGAATATCTCAAAGTTAGAGTAATAAACCGGTTTTAATTCTCACTTCTTCTTTAAATTGTAGTCTCTCGTTTCTTTTAAAGATATTGTAATACTCCATTAGATGCTACACATTAATCTAGACATATCTAGTGTGTTGCAATATGAGTAATATCTAAACGAGTATAGACTTAAACTTACATAAGGCTTCTAATTAATGAAGCATAAATAAATAATCTCATTTATCCTATTATCCTCTAAAGGAGAGCAATATTGATTGTTACATATGTAAGGACCCATTTAATGTTAAACTTATGGAACGAAACTAATATCCCATTGGGTCTATCTCAGTATGTTATGATATCAATCACGTAAGAGATATCTCTGAGTTTTATTATATCAAAGTTTGTGTTAACAATGCTTTGACTTATGTAACATATGCTTGTCAAAGAATGTCATCTATATAGACAAGTTTATTTTAGTTGCTCCCACTCATCTTGAGGTAGGTACATTAATCCACTTGATTCTTGATGAAAATAATTACGTTAGCTTTTCATCACATTATGATGTTTGCATTAACCCATACATGGATATTATTGGCTTACAAACAAAGTGTTCTTTAACCTTCAGTTTGAAACTTTAGGTTGTTATCTAATGAACATGTAAATGTGTCAGCCATTTATTAGGGAAAATCGTTTTAATGTTCATCTAATGTAGCTTAAAACTATTATAAGCTACTAGAACAGTGATGATCCTCAAAGAAATCTTTTGTTAGATATGCAATAAAGATTCTTTAATAATTTATCTCTTCCTGAGTACAACCTTTGACAATCAATCATGCTTTTGAGTGTCTTAACGCTTATATTAGGATTTGGTTTAGTCATGAACACTCTTAGGTAACTTAATCAAATCCCAAACGTTATAAGAACACACAAAGTCAGTTTCACTATAAAACTGTTATATTCCATTCAAATGATTGATTTACACTAATGGCTTAATTTGAAGAGATAGGATCAGTAAACATTTCCAAAATCCATTTCAACTTCAATTAGGGAGGTTATGTAATCATCAAAGTTAGTAGGCTTTTAAACCTAGATGACCTCCTGAGTTGATTATTGGGTTCATTAGAAGTTTCAATTTTATGGATTAGCTCTTGGTTAGGTTGCTATCATTTTCATTCTAAGTTTGTAAGAGTTGGTGCAGTATAGTGTACAAGAGGTGTAATCGGAGTTAAATTCGGAGTGAATTTAATGACACTCTTCCCCCCGCCTCTTGTATTCCTTGCAAGTCATAATAAGGACTTTGACTGCTCCCACTAACCTTAGAAATCTTTAGGAACTCAGCATGCTTAGGGTCAATACTTAACGACCAACAAATTCTAATAGAGAAAACATGAGTCGTTGTAGTTTCTCTTGTTGAGGATTATGTTAGTTTAGGTAAGAAATCTAAGTGCGCCCACAATTAAGCAACAATGAAACTTTTGTAAGAGTAGCATTAGATTTAAGGAGATAAGGTTTGATTGAACAGTGTCGTGATGGAACGATGTCTTGTACAAGAGGTGTGAATTTAATGACACTCTTCCCCACCTCTTGCAACTATTGCAAGTTATTATTAAGACACTTAATGCTCCCACTGATCTTTAATATCTCTAGAATGCTACAAGAGAAGTTTCAATGAGCTACGTGACGTGGGAACCTATCACATATATGTTAGACTTTATTTGATTTCTTTAATGTCCAGATATCATAAGAAACTTTAAGGACATATTTAATAGAAATCTGATTAACTACATATATGAATAGAGTTCTTCTAAGACCGTAGGCCATATGCGACAAAGTTTAGATACAAGTTGATAGTCTTTCAAATGATAAATGAATTATGTCTGAATATTCCATTTGGAATAAGTTCCACGAATGTCAATGAATGACTTATGATGGACCCATACTTATTCCTTAAGCCAAATAATATTTAGGGCTGTAACGTCATGATTTAAAATCACTTAAAATGAGATTAGATGAATAATCATCCTCATTAACCACGTCATGATTTCTCATGAATTTTGGTTCTAATGGATGAAATTTATAAGTCTCATTTTCCTTTTGTCAAATTCTCGTTAGCATGATGACAAAGGTTGTGAAAAATAAGGTATCATCTAGTTTCATCTTGGTAATGTTTCTATCCAGATATTTAGAACAAATAAGAGGAGAGTTTAAGATAAGTGTGACTTTATGTTGACTATGCAAACCTCACAACCTTCATAACATTGCTTAATTATGATACTGTATTCTGATTAATCTCCAGAATATATAAGGTATCGAAAAGCGTTGTTGGAAGACTGTTCATTATGGTTCTTATAGTCTTAACATTTAATTTTGTCACTAACTCTCATGTTAGTTATTTGTCGAGTTCTGGTAAGGAAACGTATGGAACTAGAGTCAACTAATCATGTGTTAATTGGAATATTAAAATTATCAGACTTAAATATCATTAGTAAGTTTCTATCTAATTAATTTATCCAACTGTTCTTTAGAATAATGGATAGTCTCGTTGCTTATGCCTAATCTAATGACATAATTATGCAGTGAGATTTTCCCTTGAAGAACCTTAACGTTGGGATTAGCACTTGTAATTTGTCTATGGACTTTAGAACAATCCTCTCTTAAGGTTTTAGTGGTTGTAAGGTGAATAACATCTTATTTTCCAGTTTCAAACATTTATTTCTATGTACATATGTTGCTTATCAACACACTCGTTATACTTTGGTACTTTTGAGTGTTATAGCTGATTTATAATGCATCAAATTGTACAAATGAAAACTTAGTATGTAATGTACTGGAAAATGTACTTATTTCCATGCGTAAGCCCTTAACTTTATGGGTCATGGTATTGTACATTATAATATATTCACATATACCACTTAACCATATAATTTATAATTAGTTAAATAAAGACATGCACCTTAGGAGTTCTTGTAATTGTTCCACAATTATAGATTAGTCTTAGGAAAAACTTAATCTGGAATAACTTTAGTGATAGCAATTATGTTAGAGAGTTCTTGATTATCATAAGAGACATCATGTTCGATTTATCCTAATCATCATGCTATACTTTTCTTCTGTAGTGCCTTATCAGAAGAGAGCAATAAGGTTATCGTGTCTTAAGAGATAATCAAGGATTTAATTTAAGAGCTAATTCTTATAGAAACTTTAAATAAAGCAAAACATTTTAGGCTTAGGAATTAGAGTGGATGAGATATAGATTTATAGAAGAAAAATTATAGTGAGTAAAAATATGGGTACTAAGAATAAGGCAGACAAAATGATCACAAAAATTAATTGAGGATCATTAATATAAGGATCATTATGTGAAGAGGTTGTGATACGTCTATTACTAACATCAAAATAATAGACTACTTAAAATTCTACTTAAACGAAGACAAAACAGCTTTGGCCAGAAGTGTAATCATTTAAGCATATGTGCAAAGTGGTTGTAACAAATCAGCTTTGGCCAGAAATTGAGACAAACACTTTAGTTATGCACTTGTTGAATATGCCATCTATGAATGAATTAGATCAGCTTTGGCCAGAAATAAAGACATTCATGCTTATGATGCACACACAACATAGCTTTTCGTAATACTTGGATGATAAGTAGATGCATCAAGTCAGCTTTGGCCAGAAATGATGCATCAGAAGCTCATTCAAGTAAAGCCATTTTGGTTTCTGTAAAACATTATTTGATCCTCATTAATTAACTAAATAATTACAAAAACCAATAATTTAATAGCAAACCACCCGTTAGCGCGGATCGAACTCCGCGGTGAGTTCGCTGGGGGGTGCGGGGGACAGCGTGCCCCCGCCCGGGGTTCGGGGCGGAGCCCCGAAAAAATTTTTCCTTAGTTCACATTTAAACAGCTTAAAATAATGAGATTTCGAGTCGCAACCACGATTTCGACTAATGACGTTATGGTTGCGAGTCGCAACTACGGTTTCGACTAGTCACGTTATGGTTGCGAGTCGCAACTACGGTTTCGACTAGTCACGTTATGGTTGCGAGTCGCAACCTCATGGTTGCGAGGGATGACGTTATGGTTGCGAGTAGCAACCTCATGGTTGCGAGTCATGACGTTATGGTTGCGAGTAGCAACCTCATGGTCTCGACTAATGACGTTATGGTTGCGAGTAGCAACCTCATGGTTGCGAGTAGCAACCTCATGGTTGCGAGTAGCAACCTCATGGTTGCGAGTAGCAACCTCGTGGTCTCGAGTAGCAACCTCATGGTTGCGAGTAGCAACCTCATGTTCTCGAAACTTCCTGTTACAGCTGTTAATTGTGATGACATAACTGAAAATTCGAAATCTAAGGGATTATGGGATATTATTTCCTGTTTTAAAGTGATCTAATTTTATCAACATATTTCGAAAATAATAACTGTTTATCTAATAACAGTTTCGAATAAAAATTAAAAGATAGAATTAGATCAAACATGGAAAAAACACCCATTAATCCTAAATCATTCCAAATCATAACAGAATTTTCGAATTTTCACATGAACATGATGAACCCTAATCATAAAAAAATAAAATTCTGGAACCCGAAACCTGAATTTTAATAGTTTTACTAAACAGATTTCGGCTAAAATTATAATCCAGTTAATTCGGTGAACAAAACAATTAATCTTTTCATCGAAATCATGATTTCGAGTCGATTCTTATGACTCGAAACCGGCTGTTAAGGTCATACGGTTTTTAAAGAAAAATTCCGTTTTCCAAGTTTCAATCCCAGAATTATGGATACGAAAACAGAACTGACTAATCAACATATGCTCTGATACCACATGTTGGTTCAGTTCTGTTTGTGCATGAAGGAAAACAATACAAATCATACCTGTCACAGCAGATAGTGCAGAGGAGAATCCAGTAATAGAGTTCGACATGCCTGTCATCTTGATCTGGTTCCTCCTTAGGGTGCTGACTGATGATGGGGACTTAGAGAACCGAAAAGGGGTATCGGTTATGGAGAGGAGGTTTCGTGATGATGTTATGGCTTATGGGGTCTGTGAATTGTGAAAACTGAGTAACCCTTAAACCTCCACATAACTCTCCTTATATAAGCACCCAGGAGGAAACCTAATTAGTTACTAAGGGTAATATGGTCCATCAACAATTACCAACTAATTAAATAATAGGTTCTAATATATTTTGATCTCTATAATGTAAATGATTAAGATGGCTATAGATTAAATATTAATACTTAATATATTTAATCTTACAAGATGGACTTCACATGGTGTGGCTTGGCTGGGCGTGGCTTTTTTGGGTGTGGTGTGTCGTGGCCTTCTTTTTAGCTGGGCGGCTCTATTAAAAATTTCATTTAATCAACTAGCCAATCACAGCAAGCCACCTCAACCTAGCCAGAGCCTTGCCAGACACAATACCAACGCTAGAAGGTCAATGCCCAAAACCAAGCCAATAGGGGATGATATGCGAGGCTTGGGTGGGTTTCCCACGCCCCAAACCCAAGCCCACACCCCAGGATCTAATAGCCACATCTTTTAATTTGTCCTGCTTCTTTTCTAATCATCAATAGCTTTTATATATTGCTATTACTTTTTTCAAAAATCATACAATAAAATCAAGCATTTTTTTTCTCTTAAATTTGATTATAGTATTGTTATGTCTTTGTTCGTTTAGCTTCAGCACAAACCTAATCAGTGACGAATCTAGAAATTTTTTTCAAAGGGTTCCTTTTGCTAGATTCTCACTAATTCTCACTATTTTTTTTCCAAATTATACAAGGTTTACACAAAAATTTCCCATTTTTTTCCAAACCGAGGGGGTTCCTGGGAACCTAGGAACCCCCTAGATCCGACACTGAACCCAATACACAGTGTGTTATCTCCTATAACACTTTTGTTGGATGCATTTACCACTCATTCCCTCGAAGATATCGCACTTCATAATTGCTTCTCACGCTTCTTGTGACCTGGTAAATTAATGTTTTGTGTTTCTTGTGGTCTTTGTTAATATGTGCTACTATATAATCAGCTCCAACTTGCATGTGTGAGTTAAATATGGATATTCAATTGAGTTCTTGAGTCACAATGGCAAGATAAGACAATGGATCTTTGAAGGGTGCTTGGAGGGATACCAATGGAACAATGCAATCCATGTACTCCAAATTAGGAAGCCCATTTAATTTTAGTCGGTCTGGCCCAGGCCGGATCGAAAACACCACTCAGTCTGACCCGGACCAGGACTGACCATCTCTTTTGGTCCGGTGTACGGTTTTTGATTTCCAGTGTGATTATATATGTACATGGTTTAACTTGCATACATGTGTAACTTAAAGTAGTAACGATGACGGTGTGAAATGTATTTATTGATAAATGCTAGAATTGATAAAAAAAAATGGTGAAAACATTTGAAGTAGACTTTTATTATAAATAGCTCTAAGGTATTATGTGGAATTTTGTTAATTTGTTTGAACTTTTCCCTAAAGGTGACAACACAAGTGGTGAAAGGTACTGTTGGTAGAGGTGACCCAGTCCCATGGTGTTATTTATAGTGGTAGGTCGTAATCGTCGTCAAGTCATAGTCTCAAAGTGGTGTATCGTATCTACGGGAAAGATTTGATTAGTGTCACACTTATTATTTTATTAGAAAAAGTAAATTCAAACAACTGAGTGAATTTGAAAATAACATGTTATAAACCGAACCATGCAACCAAGTAACCAAGTCCAAAAACTGATAGTGATTACCAGTGGCGGACCCAGAAATTTTCATATATTCATAGTTGACGCAAGGCGTAAGCAAATAAAATGATAAAATGATCTTTGAAGGTATATGGATAAATTTTGAATGAATAAACCATTATAATAGTTGCTCTTTTATAAGAACTTTCTAAATTTGACAAGTTTGTCAAATTTTCGAAGGTTATGAATTGACTGGAAGTTATTCAAATTAATATCATAAGTAAAAAACATAAATTATGCTAATAAAATATTTACGCTTTTAAGCAAAAAGGGAAAGTGTGGAAGATTGGGAAACTTGAGGAGAAATCTTAATTGACGAACTCGGGGACTTAGATCAAAGAAATTGGGTTTGATAGCTAGGTCCAGTGGCATAGCTCAGTGGTAACCGGGGGTGCCCCCTCCCAATGTTTTGGTTAGAAATGTAAAATTTCTTATTTTTTATCTAAAAATTTTAAAATTATATAGGATCCTTCCCTCTCCTAAATTATTTTACCTAAATATTTATACAATATATACCCCTTCCGAAACTTTTGGTCAAGCTCCGTCATTGATTAGGTCAAACCGCCGAAGGCGTTTGCCACTTGATCCGACTCCTTAAAACCTTTCTGTCGCCTGCTCACGCGCCTCATTTAAAGTTTTGATCATTTCTATTATGTTTTCCTTATCTAGCTAGTTCATATAAGAATCAGCAACTATTTGATCACTTCCTCATCGTTAGTTTATTTTGATCATATATTGACTTAGAGCATGACCGTGTAATGCATGCACATTGTCTTGTTTGATCCTTAATTTAACTTAATAAGGTGCACTCGGCATGATCCGGTAGCATATCATAAAACGTCTGTCAAATCAATTACACCAAAACAAGATGATAACTATAGTACAGCTTTAGGATCAAATACAAAGATTCCTGAAGAGGTATGGTCTCAAATCACGTATACACACGTGTCAACGGGATCACAACACTCTAAACTTGCGACCTCGCCATACAAAGACATCCAGAAGGTTCTGGAAAAGGACACCTGGCGATAAGAAGATGCTCTTAGCAGACAGAAAGGACGACTGGTGGCACCAATGGCAAGGCGTCAACCCCAGTCACAAGATCTTCATAGGACAGACCGACAACCGGTATAAAAGAACGCTGAGCTAGAGCGAATAACCATACGCCACGTCACCTCCAATACACGACCAAGCCTGGTTGCGTCAAAGGGGACAGAATGGATATTCCTCCTAGTTGGACAGTTGGCAAACCATGGCTAGCTAGCAATCCTTCTCCTTCACAATTCTCCGGCTATAAATAGAAGACTCAACCTCCAGGTTTAAGAATTCAATTTCTCGCTCTCTCACTTTACACACACACATTTATCATCAAAACGATTACTTATTCTCACGCCGTAGGGTGGTTGGTTACAAGGAGAACCCTCATCTTCTCCTCCTTGTGACGAGTCACCGGTGTTGTTCGTTTTGCAGGAGTCTTAGGAAGAATCAGTCACTTGTCGAGTGAAGGAAGGAGATTGAACCGACTTACACGAGACGATCCAGCTAAATAGCCTAGTGCAATCTAGTGTTTCTTCAACTCCTAAAAATAAGAAGTCGTACAAAGGGTATCAAACGGACTCCGGTTTACCTCATTCAAGCGACACCGGAACCATCTAATTGAACTCTAGGATGTGAGATTTTAGGTTTTCACTTTTGAGTTTATAGGTTGTAGATTATAGAATTTTTGTTTATTATCATTGTGTCTTTTATCTATCATTGTGTTTGTTCTGTATTTACGGCATTATATCATTTTTTGCGACTCATTGTGTCTTTTTTGCGACTTATTGTGTCTTTTTTCCTCGACATTGTGTTATATTTTTTGACATTGTATTATATTTTGCTCGAATCTTTGTAGACTTATTATTTTTAGGAACTAACTCTCCACCACGATTAAAACAACAAAACAAAATAATTACGAATGCACGTGTCACACTTCAAGTGTCAAATACAAGTAACATGAATCAAAATTAAATAAACTAAGCATACCATAATCACATGTAAACATTAATTAGCCATAGAAACAAAAGAAACAAGCACGAATCTTCATATTAAATTTTTATAAAGAGACATAATTCATAACTATCATATATAAAAATTGCAACTATGAAATCGATGTTTCTTCTGGGTTTATTGTGTTGCTTCGTTTCCTGCGACAATAAAAACAAGTGGCTGCCTTTTGTGTGTGTAAGTTGTCGCCGACAGCCTTCAAAACGCTTCTTCCTTGTGCCATTCACAGCCTACTTCTTTTCAAAGTAGACAAATGTTTACTAAATGTTGGTGGAAAGTAGACAATTTACTAAATATACAGCACACTTCTTTTCAAAGTAGAAAAATGTTTACTAAGTTGACATGCGCGTTGTCGCAGCGTTGAAACGTAAAGTACATCGAATTATACTGTTTAATGAAAACGTATTATATTTGATTCGACTGGCTTCCGAAAAAAAACGTCAAAACGTAGACCAACTGAAAATGTACAAAAAAATAAGCACGAAAACGTATTATATTTGACCCGACCCATTTCCAGGAAAAAAAATTACGTCAAAACGTAGACCAATCGAAAACGTACATAATAATAAGCATAAGAACATATTTTATTTAACCCGGCAAATTTAAGGGAAAAATTTACGTCGAAGCCTAAATCAACTTAAATTTATACCAATATGTGCATAAGCAATACACGTAAAACTCGATTACTAAGTCTTTAGAAAGTTAAGAGGTTTTAAGTGTCAATTCTAAAAGTTGAATGGTAAAAATATATAAAAAGACAAAAACACGCAAAAAAAAAAAAAAAAAGAAAAAAAAGAGAGAGAGAGAGAGAGAAAAGTCAAAATATTATTCAAGCAAGTTGATAATTGTATATTTAGTTAATTAATGTTGGTAGAAAATAGACAAATGTTTACTAAACATATATATAGGGAGTGTAAATTGAAAACCCCTTTTTTTTTTTTTTTTGAAAGGTATGTATTATTCACAAACCGGCACCCACCGCAACCGGGGCAGCCGCACAAAAAACAAAACCAATTACATCACAGCGAAAGAAGACCAATCTGTCTAAGAGATATCCCTATTTTTTGACCTATTACTATACCACAAAAAGCCTAAAGAATTAACATCGAGAACAATGCTAGCGGCTGAAACTTTTTGATGAAAATCATTGATGCCAAAAAACAAAACCAGTTACATCACAGCTAAAGAAAAACCCACTTTAGTTGATGAAAATCATTGATGCCAAACTTTTTTTAGGAAAAAGTTAGACATGTAATATACATGTTGTAAACATTTTGAGCAAAAAAAAAATAATAAAACAAACCAAAAAGCGTCAAGTAGATTAAAGAAGTATATAGCATCTTTCACATAAGCAACAAGTATTTTACATATGTAACAGAAAGTTAACTTATTTTTTAAAGAAGAAGTTCTCAGCGCTTTTTAACTTTTTTTATGGCTCAGAACTCTTAGGAGCATATATATTACGTGCCTAATTTTTTTCATAAAAAAAGTTTTTTTTTTGTCTATGTAACAAAAATGTTACAAAATCCACCTAATAAGAATACCCATGGTTGCAAAAGTCGCTAGGCGCTCCCTAGTCGATCGACCGGGGAGTTGAGAGTACTCGGTCTAGGCGGAAAGTACTCGGGGAGTACTCGGACATGTTAAATTACAAAGAAATTACTTTTTGGAGATTAAATATATGTCAAATAACATAAATTTACTAATATGTATAACAAAATATGTCAAAATGATGTTCATTCCTTAATATGATAGACATAGAAATTATGTTTTATTATTATTTAAGTCAAACTAGTCCCGAGTTGACCTACTATATCCAATTCTGGCCAAGGTTGACTGTGTTTGACCGACTCCGAGTAATTAGGCGGAGTCGAAGAAAGTCGCATCGGCAGCCTACCTTGTAGCGACTACTCGGGTAGTACTCGGCCTTGGAAACCTTGTTTTATAACCATGAGAATACCCAAAAACATTGTAACATTATCACCACTTTTTTTAACCTCCTAACACGCTCTCTATAAATATATTATAATAAAAAAGTGACATGGCCTCATCCTAAATCCATTTTTTTCTAGTTTTTGGCCAAAAACTTACTCCAAAATTGAGTGTAAAAAACATGCTCCATAATAATGAAAAACGCTTGGGGTGGAAAAATGAGAAAAAAAATAATGCTAAAACGAATTATTGCTTATACTCTTAGGTTACAGGGTGTGGTCATGAGCCCTATGGTCACCATGACCCTCCGTGTCAACGTCATGTCTGTCACACCCAAACCGATGGCGGAATCATCGAGGCGCGGCACTAGGCGGATCAGATTGCTCAAGAGAATCCATAACAACTATATTGTGATAATATTTATTACATTCGTTATCCCATACTAACAAATATTACAATCACATAAGTCATCACAGATTTATTGTCCTCTCGAACAATTCAAATCCGACAATGAAACGCCCATTAACCCTTTCAAGTTATATAACATAACTTTATGCAAATTCTAAAAAAAATTTGACATGACCCGTTCGAAAATTTAACATTTTCCCTGCTTTTAACAACATCATTTTAATTATATTCTACGACACTTTTCAAAAACCACAAAGTTGTGACCATAAGGTTCACCATGAACAATTTTGTACAAAATATATCAAAAGATTTAGAAATTCTAGCTACTTACTAACATACTAGACACAATTTAACATCATATGACAAAACGAAGTTTTTTGATCCATTCATAATCAACAACATGAACCGGAAGCGTGTAAAAAGTCGACACTTGTGTGTTCGCTCCGAGTGCGCCGCAATCAAGCATGAGATTTACCTAACATTCATAACAACAAACACTTGTTAGTTCATAAACACATAACAATTGAAATCCTTTAATTCCATCTTCTTTTTCAACCCGTTAACATAACATATTACCTTACTAACATCGTTACTTTCATTCGGAAACATTCATCATTCCACTTCCCAATTCCTTTGTGATGAATCGCCACATATTATATTCTTCAATATACTTACCCCATTTGACCCGCATGGCAAATCTAATTCCTAAACATTCCAACTATCATTCTACTTAACATTCCAACCTAATAGACGGATCTTTTAAATTTTACCACAACTTGATCTTTCGGACATTTCTCCATACAAACTCTTTGCATTTATTCAATCATGATTCATAAAGGAAAATTATACTAAAATCATAGTTCTAAATGGTATCATTCATAGTCTACGAATAGAGTACATGAAGTTCATATGAACTTACCGCGATCTTGTGATGATTGTGCCTTTGAGTGACTTGCGCCTTCTTCCTTCTTTGTGCCTATATGTCATAATCTCGTACTTTAGCTTTCTTTTAACATTAATTTCACCAATCCTTATAGTATGTTATGGCATTTACTAGTCACATATATCATTGTCATGAGAAAGTTGCATCATCTTAACAAGTATTCATGCAAAAGCCATAACTAAACTCATTTAGGCATTTTGTCAAACACATGGTGTGCATATCACTAGACTAGCATAATGTACAAGCATTTTAAGCACAACTTTCATAGTTCACTCCTTGAGTAACATAAACATCCTACCATGTTAAAATCTATCATTCAAATCAAGAGCATTCAAATTCTAAATCAATATTCATAACAATTTCATAATTCAATCATCAAATTAACATACAAAACTTCACAATCTCTAAGCATTATTTGACATGCAAGTGGGTTTTTGCCCTAATCATGTTCATACTAAAATTTAGCATCTAGTGATGTCTAAATCTCCTTAGAAACCGTTAATCATACTGAATTTATCAATACACTCACGAATTATACTAAACCCATTAAATCAAACATCACCAAATTGCAAAATTCAACTTACTTGATACAAGAAACACTTAGGTGATCACCATTCTTATCTCATGCATTCAATCAGACCCCAATTTCCCTTTTAATTTGGTGGATTTGTGAAGTTAGGGTTAGATGAGGAGGAGTTCTTCTTGGTTCCCTGCTCACGATCGCACACCCACACTTCCCTTTTACTGGGCATTTTTCTTGTATTTGGTATTTTAAGTCAACATTTTCACTTTAACCCCCTCATCTATCCAAACATGACACTTTCTCTTTTGTTTATTTATTTATTAATCTAGTAACATTTATGCATACATAAGGCTATTAAGTTTATTAATATTAAAACGTATCATACGAAATTCAGGGTGTTACAAGTCTACCCCCCTTAGAGAAGGTTTCGTCCCCGAAACCCGAACACGTACCAAATAATTCTGGGTAATGTTCTCGCATTTCTTCCTCCGCTTCCCACGTGAGGTCCGATCCCTTTCGATGTTGCCATTGAACCAACACTTGCCGAATGGATTTGTTGCGGAGTTACTTTACTTTAGAATCTTTTATTGCCACCGGCTTTTCAACATAATTTAACTTCTCATCTACTTCAATATCATCCAAAGGTACGTATGCCGTCTCATCCGCTAGGCACTTTCGCAATTGCGATACATGAAAGGTGTTATGAATTCCATCCAACGCGGGTGGTAATTCTAACCGATATGCCACCGTCCCAACCCGGGCGAGTATTTTGAATGGCCCAATGTATCGAGGGCCTAGCTTCCCGCGTTTACGAAAACGGATTATCCCTTTCCATGGAGAGACCTTTAATAACACATGATCTCCCACTTGAAATTCTATTGGTCGCTTTCGTCGATCCGCATAAGGTAGTTGATCATCCCAGCTTCCTCCGAATTCCATAACACACGCCCTTAACATATCAACTAATGTTTGAATAGTTCATTCTGACTGACCATCGGTTTGTGGATGGTAGGCGGTGCTGATATGTAATTGGGTTCCCAATTCATCGTGAAACTTCCTCCAATAACGAGATATGAACCGGGTGTCCCGATCAGATACTATAGACACCGGAACCCCATGTCGGGATATGATCTCGTTCATATAGACTTCCGCCATCTTTTCTGAATTATAATTTTCCCGAATAGGTAGGAAATGTGCACTTTTGGTCAGTCGGTCAACGACCACCCATATTGCATCGTGCCCTTTTCTTGTCTTGGGAAGCTTAGTCACCAAATCCATTGTTATATGTTCCCACTTCCACACCGGGATCTCCAAGGGTTGTAACTTTCCATACGGCTTTTGGTGTTCGGCCTTTACTTGGGAACATGTCAAACACTTAGCAACATACTTGACAATGTCTCTTTTCATCCCCGGCCACCAATAATTCATCCTCAAGTCTCGATACATTTTTGTAGCCCCCGGATGAACGGAGTATCGAGACTTGTGAGCCTCATTCAACAGTAACTCTTTCACCCCACAATGCCGAGGTATCCAGATTCGGTTATATCTCGTTTTCATACCATTTGCATTCTCTTCCAATTCATGAATAAACCCTTTTGTCCTTTCTTTCTTTGGGTCAACAGCATTTAAAGATTTCGTTTGAGCTTCTCGAATTTCATCAAGGAGTCTAGGAGTGACAACCATCTTCATGGTTTTTACCCGAATCGGGGGTGGGTACTCCTTTCGACTAAGTGCGCCCGCCACTATATTAGCCTTCCCGGGATGGTAATGGATGTCACAATCGTAATCCTTAATGAGTTCCAACCATCTTCGTTGCCTCATATTGAGATCTTTCTGTTCGAAAAAATATTTGAGGCTTTTATGATCCGAGAAGATAGTACATTTCACCCCATAAAGGTAGTGCCTCCATATTTTCAGAGCAAACACGACTGCCGCCAGTTCTAGATCATGAGTTGGGTAATTGTTCTCATGCTGCTTGAGTTGTCTTGAGGCATAAGCAATGACTTTACCCTTTTGCATTAATACGCAACCTAAACCTTGGTGGGAGGCTTTAGTATACACTACTAATTCATCCGTTCCATCCGGTAATGTCAACACCGGAGAATTTGAGAGCTTTTCTTTTAAAGTTTGAAACGCTTTTTCTTGTTCTTCACCCCATATAAACTTTTCATTCTTCTTTGTTAACTTCGTCATAGGAGAGGCTATCTTGGAGAAGTCTTGGATGAATCTCCTGTAGTACCCAGCCAAGCCTAGAAAACTTTTTATTTCGCTTGGATTCTTCGGGGGTACCCAATTCATTACCGCATCTACTTTGGACGGATCCACATGAACACCGTCCGCATCGATCACATGACCCAAAAATTGTACCTCTCTAAGCCAAAAGGCACACTTTGAGAACTTTGCATATAACTTTTCCTTGCGAAGCGTTTCTAATACATCACGTAGATGGGAAGCATGCTCTGCTTCACTGCGGGAGTATATTAGAATATCGTCGATGAAAACGATTACATACTTATCAAGCATATGTCGGCACACCCGATTCATTAAATCCATAAAAGCAGCTGGTGCGTTCGTTAGCCCAAAGGACATTACTAAAAACTCGTAATGTCCGTACCGTGTTCGAAACGCGGTTTTCGGTACATCTTCTTCTCGCACACGCAGTTGGTGATATCCCGACCGCAAATCAATTTTTGAAAACCAACTCGCCCCTTGTAGCTGGTCAAAAAGGTCGTCAATTCTGGGCAACGGGTATCGATTCTTCACCGTTAACTTGTTCAACTCTCGATAGTCGATGCACATTCGCATCGAGCCATCTTTCTTCTTTACGAATAATACGGGTGCTCCCCATGGCGAAACACTTGGTTTAATAAAACCCTTATCGAGCAACTCCTGAAGTTGCGTCATCAATTCTTTCATTTCGGTTGGGGCCAACCGATAAGGAGCTTTAGCTACCGGTTTTGCACCCGGGTTAAGCTCTATTTTAAATTCTACTTCTCGTTCAGGTGGGAGCCCTGGTAGGTCTTCCGGAAATACATCCGGATATTCATTCACCACGTTCACATCTTCAAGCTTGGTGACACCTTGACTAGTGTCAATCACATAAGATAGATAAGCTCTACCCCCGTTCCTCACATGTTTGACAGCTTTGATTATAGAGCACAATTTCGGCTTGATAACCCTTTCCCCTTGAACACTTATCCGTTTCCCCCCCCCCCCCCCCCCCCCCGAGGAATGAATGATTTTCTTTTCACATTGAATTTCAGCATGGTTTTGGTCTAGCCAATCCATTCCTACAACTACTTTAAATTCCCCCATGTACATTGGAACAAGGTCTATATTAAATTCCTCATCTTTGATTATTATCTTACAGTTTTTGCAAATATCATGCAACAAATAGCTTTTACTATCAGCAACTTCAACCTCTAAGGGTATTGACATCTTTTCAAGCTTAAACGATGGGTGAGCTAACAATTCATTAGAAATGAATGACCTACTAGCCCCGGAATCAAATAAAACATTCATAGGCATAGAATTAACCAAGAATATACCTGAAACCACGTCCGGGCTAGCTTTAGCTTCATCCGAGGTTAACTGAAACATCCTCCCGCGAGCCTTGGGGGGCTCATCCTTCTTTCCATCTCTCTTTGCCCCTTGTTGGAGTTTCGGACATTCCGCTTTAATGTGCCCCGTTTCATTACAATTGTAACACGCCTTTGAGTTTTTAGGGCACCTATAAAACGGATGTCCTTCTCGTCCACATTTGTAGCATCCCTTCTTTCCCGACAAACATTCACCCGAATGATGCTTCCCACACGTCTTGCAAGTCGGGATCTCACTACTTGCTTTCCCTTTTCTTGCTTTGGTCTTGATATCTTGTCTTTTTCGATGGGCTTGCATTGGTAGGCTTCTCCGCTACCCTTTTCTCTCCCCGTTCAACCTGCCTTTTTATCTCAATTTCTCTGTCTCTTGCCCATTCAATTAGTTCATTTAACGTTGCACACTTGGAGGGGTTTACAAATTCCCGATATTCAGCCTTTAACATAGCATGGTAACGTACAATCCTTTGCCTCTCAGTCCCCGCTATCTCTTCACAGAACTTCACCCTTTCAAGAAACTTGTTTGTTATCTCATCAATCGTTTCATCCTTTTGTCTGAGACGTAAGAAGTCTTCCTGAATCTTATCAATTGCGGATTGTGGACTATAATATTTCAGAAATGACTCCTTGAATTCTTGCCATGTTAACGATTGTACCTTATCATCCCCCAATTCCTTCAAGTATGCGTCCCACCAATCTTTTGCTCGAAGTTGTAGAAGGCCCGTGGCAAACATTACTTGATCCTCCACTTCACATCTATTTCGTGTAAACACTGCCTCGGTACTGGAAATCCACCTTTGACAAGCTATCGGATCAACTTCCCCTTTGTACGGTAAGGGGTTGCATGCCATGAACTCCTTGTACGTGCATCGTCGAAAGCTTTTCTTCACTTGCAATTCGCTAATCATTTCTTTCAATTCTTCCACCTTGGAAGTTACTGAGGTATTAATTATTTCCAATACTTGCCCTTCGACTTCTTGAGCTAGTCGGGGAATACTAGCCTCAACTGCTTTCATTACTTCTTCCACAACCATAGCTTTTATTTCATTTTGGCGTGCTTCATCGTCCTCATTCGCATTCACCCTATCGGCCATCTACATAAAACATTCGTTACATTCATTAGATTTCATTTCATTTCTTCCACCATCATGTCTTAACATCATTTTATCATGACACGTTCCATTCATCATTCATACTTCTTGCCTTATCGTCATTGTATCGTATCATTCTTTATTTTAGACATTCATTCATCCTTTCTATCATATGACCATGCTAGTGCTACATAGCTCTCATTCTTTCTAATATGTGAAAGAAATTACTCATGACTAAACCATGCTTAAACTTTCTTTGGAAACTCAACGTTTCCGACAACCAACTCCGTAGTATTCTTTATCCCTTGCATCTTGATACACTTTTCTTACCCATTAGGATCGAATTATATCATTCTAAGTACCTTCCGTATGAATAAAACAATAAACAGAACAATATATTTTGAAATGGGCTGAAAATGAGCTCCACCGTAAGTTACGGTAGTACCGTAACTTACGGTGACCCCTTTTCCTTTACGGTACTGAGCTACTGGTTTACGGTAGCCATTCTTTCTCCCAGGTGCTACCGTAAATTACGGTACCACCGTAATTTACGGTAGTGCCCAGCGTACTTTTATTGATTTTTCATGTTTTCTACTCCTTTTTGACCCGTATTAACCCCCAAACTGATCTGATTCATCCTATACCTTCCACTACGTCACGTAATCATTTCATAACGTCCCACAACAATTTATATTGAAATGCAAAATTATTTCATAACGTAATCATTTAGAACACTTACTTGCTTTGCGCCACGGATCGAACACACACTTCTCCCGAGCTTTTGGTTTGAGTTCAAGCATTTGATGCTTAAATCCCTCAAACCTAGGCTCTGATACCAACTTGAAACGCCCATTAACCCTTTCAAGTTATATAACATAACTTTATGCAAATTCTAAAAAAAATTTGACATGACCCGTTCGAAAATTTAACCTTTTCCCTGCTTTTAACAACATCATTTTAATTATATTCTACGACACTTTTCAAAAACCACAAAGTTGTGACCATAAGGTTCACCATGAACAATTTTGTACAAAATATATCAAAAGATTTAGAAATTCTAGCTACTTACTAACATACTAGACACAATTTAACATCATATGACAAAACGAAGTTTTTTGATCCATTCATAATCAACAACATGAACCGGAAGCGTGTAAAAAGTCGACACTTGTGTGTTCGCTCCAAGTGCGCCGCAATCAAGCATGAGATTTACCTAACATTCATAACAACAAACACTTGTTAGTTCATAAACACATAACAATTGAAATCCTTTAATTCCATCTTCTTTTTCAACCCGTTAACATAACATATTACCTTACTAACATCGTTACTTTCATTCGGAAACATTCATCATTCCACTTCCCAATTCCTTTGTGATGAATCGCCACATATTATATTCTTCAATATACTTACCCCATTTGACCCGCATGGCAAATCTAATTCCTAAACATTCCAACTATCATTCTACTTAACATTCCAAGCTAATAGACGGGTCTTTTAAATTTTACCACAACTTGATCTTTCGGACATTTCTCCATACAAACTCTTTGCATTTATTCAATCATGATTCATAAAGGAAAATTATACTGAAATCATAGTTCTAAATGGTATCATTCATAGTCTACGAATAGAGTACATAAAGTTCATATGAACTTACCGCGATCTTGTGATGATTGTGCCTTTGAGTGACTTGCGCCTTCTTCCTTCTTTGTGCCTATATGTCATAATCTCGTACTTTAGCTTTCTTTTAACATTAATTTCACCAATCCTTATAGTATGTTATGGCATTTACTAGTCACATATATCATTGTCATGAGAAAGTTGCATCATCTTAACAAGTATTCATGCAAAAGCCATAACTAAACTCATTTAGGCATTTTGTCAAACACATGGTGTGCATATCACTAGACTAGCATAATGTACAAGCATTTTAAGCACAACTTTCATAGTTCACTCCTTGAGTAACATAAACATCCTACCATGTTAAAATCTATCATTCAAATCAAGAGCATTCAAATTCTAAATCAATATTCATAACAATTTCATAATTCAATCATCAAATTAACATACAAAACTTCACAATCTCTAAGCATTATTTGACATGCAAGTGGGTTTTTGCCCTAATCATGTTCATACTAAAATTTAGCATCTAGTGATGTCTAAATCTCCTTAGAAACCGTTAATCATACTGAATTTATCAATACACTCACGAATTATACTAAACCCATTAAATCAAACATCACCAAATTGCAAAATTCAACTTACTTGATACAAGAAACACTTAGGTGATCACCATTCTTATCTCATGCATTTAATCAGACCCTAATTTCCCTTTTAATTTGGTGGATTTGTGAAGTTAGGGTTAGATGAGGAGGAGTTCTTCTTGGTTCCCTGCTCACAATCGCACACCCACACTTCCCTTTTACTGGGCATTTTTCTTGTATTTGGTATTTTAAGTCAACATTTTCACTTTAACCCCCTCATCTATCCAAACATGACACTTTCTCTTTTGTTTATTTATTTATTAATCTAGTAACATTTATGCATACATAAGGCTATTCAGTTTATTAATATTAAAACGTATCATACGAAATTCGGGGTGTTACAGACAACCTAGATTTTAGGTGAGTTTCTAGACTTCCTAGCTTGATTTGATGAAGACTCCAATTAATCCTGCAACATACGTTAAAATATTGTCAATACAAAAGTATTGGTGAGTATACAGGTTTGATATGTAGTAGTATAATAGATTAAAAGTGCTGCGAATTTCCACATGCATAAACGTAATACACGACATATATACTCACAAAACTGATACTACCAGCTAAGTCCTCGATGCTCGATTCTTCGATGGCATAACTAGACCCCGCCGGGCGCAATAGTACTATACTAGTCGTGGTGGGACGTCGCGAGTATAAGTCCTAGCACATATGTAACTAGCATCACGTATATCTATGCAAACAGTCATTCGCAAGTGATAAATTGATTGATTAACTGATTCGTAGATGAGTTCGATTTATAAGGAACGTATGTTACACCCAAAATTCGATAAAAGGGGTCAAGTATACTCACAGTGCGTATTTGGTTGGATTGACGGGATAATGCCTGAGAATGCCCTGATTTCAGACTGATTATAGGAGTATTGGATAGCGCGTTAAATGACATCGGAATACACGGCATTGAACGAAAATCAGATCAAAGGTTGGCCCGTTCGGATGGGCTGTCCGATCGAATAGGCTGTTCGATCGGATGGGCAGCCCGATCGGTTGGGCTGTCCGGTCGGCCGGCCAGCCTGTCCGATCGGTTGGGCCGTCCGACCGGCTAGCCTGTCCGATCGGTTGGGTCGTCCGATCGGCTAGCCTGTCCGATCGGTTGGGCTGTTCGATCGGCTGGCCCGTCCAGCTGTTTTCGACAATTTTTGAATGTTTTCTGTGGTTTTGGTCGGGACGTTTGCTGTGACGTGTTAAACAACTGATATTCCATCAAAACCGACTTGTTCTATCGGCCGGGAATCACCCCGTTCCATCAGAACTTGCCGTTCTTGGCGGGTTTCCCTTGTTTAGCCCGAAATTGATTGTTTCATCGTTAGGAATCAGATCTTTGACCAACACGACACTAAGAATGAGTAGAAGGTCGGTATAAGCTCCGATTCCACCGTTTTTGAATACTTTGAGAGTAAAAGAGTTGAAAGAAACTTGGAAAACCATCCTTCAATCCTCTTATTCATGATGATGTGTAGATCTGATGTGAAAACCTTGTTTATTCTTGTGGAAATCCCTTAGATCTGAGTTGTTCTTGGTGGAATGAGGACAACACTTGAAGTTCATAAGAACTTCATCATGACATCACTCTAGAACACCCCAAATCCGTTGATTTCACGGTTAAAAGTTGGAATTTGAAAGATAGAAAGGTGAAGGAATGCATATAGATCAAGGAAGTACAAGATTTGAGTTGAATACTTACAAGAATCGCGAGAAATCGAGAGATAAAGGGGTTGGAACGTCTGGTCGAGCAGCAACAGTGACAACAAGTATGTTGGAGGTGAATGAGGGGTATTTATAGGCAAGGAAGAAGGAAAAGGAGGGCAAGTTAGCCTGGATCGGACGGCCCGTTCGATCGGCCGGCCCAGCCGTTCGGCTGGCCCGTTCGATCGACTGGCCCAGCCGTTCGGCTGGCCCATCCGCACGGAGGCCTTTCGATCCTCGTTTTCGGTGCGTTGCGATAGTTTGGGCCACATTTTCATATATTTATATTATTATTTATTTATATATTATAATTAATCACAAAAGGGTCGTATATACGTATTTATATATCCAATATTCGGTGCGATGGTCGAGTTACGCGTGCCTTCGAGTGCGTACTTCGATGTGATGAGCCACAATGATTATCGTGGTACTACTTGCTCGTATTGCCGTCATCGTCACGATGGCTGGGGACATGGTACTCACCCGATAGTCTTTGTTAGCGTTGATTGTTTACGTTTTGACACCTCACGGTTATCGAGAGGGGTGGATTAAGCCCTCACTCAACATCATCGTGAGTGTTTTTATTTATGAAAATGGCTCTGTAATAGTGATAGAATATGCGTAGTTATTTGATTATGCCCCGATATAGTGATGTATCTGATATAATTACATTATGATCCGAATCTCTGGTGCTAGGCGTAACGAGTAGTAACAACGCACGAAGGTGCGGGTTGTTACAATGTCACTCACTTCTAATTCATCATCCAAAACCACTACACTAAGGGGGTGGTCATGACTTAAACCACTATTCTCTTATTTTAATTTATTTTTCTGAAAAAGAAAGGGAAATATTGAAAAAGGAAAGGCTGCCCATGGTTGCCATGGTTTAATCCATGTCAACCATGGTGGATAAATGGTGTGCGTTAGGTGTATTATGATTTTATTGATATTTTAAGCCCATTTTACGCATTAGTCAAGTTTTAAATTTATAAAACACGATATTCTACTAACACTAAACACACACATGGGCAAGTGCACCAATCGTGAGCGTATTATAGCGTTGGTAAGATACCGAGGTCGTCCAAGGACACAAGAGCTTTTAGTAACGGTTTATCCTCAACGTCTAATCAAACTAAAATTTTTGGAAAAGGTTTTACGTATGAAAAATAAAAACTAAAAATGTTGAAATAAAATAAAAATAAAACAGATAGACAATATGAATCACTTGGATCCGACTCGTCTTTAATGTATCCTTTGATGATTTCCGCACTTTTGCACTTTTTAAGAGATTATCTTAGTTATAGTAGTAGGCCCCTCTTTTGAAAGTGGCGTTACCCTCAACTCAGTGGTTTGAGTCAGCAAGGATACAATCCCAAAGGGTCGGAATATTGAAAGATAATTAATTAAGTTATTAATTCGAAAAGTGGTAGACCCCTCTTTTGAACGTGACGTTACCCTCGGCTAAGTGGTTTGAGTCAGTAGGGATACAATCCCAAGTAGTCGGTTTAATGTATTAATAGTAATTTACATATGAAGGGATCAAACCATTCGCACCCCCGCCATCCAATAACCATGGGTATTGAAGGAGGTCCTAGTAAGCTTGACCCAGCTCCTTGTAGGATCTATACACTGAACAAGGCAAGAACCTTACTAAACCATTCCCTTAACCCCCGACCAGGTAGCCAACATATCTCTATATAGATCGTAAAGATATGAATGGTGAAAATCTTTTACTTTATATAGACAGTAAAGTAATGAAAAGACACCACGGATAAATGATAAAGAAGTTTCACCTTCAACATAAGAAACTAGTTATTAAAGTCATTAATACAAAACCAAATAAAAAGTGCGAAAAGATTAAAAATCAAAAGTAATACATTAAATGCTTGTCTTCACCAAGTGATGTAAGAGGCTTAGCCAAACATGGCCTTTGATTGACAAGAACTCTTACTATCAATCTTGGATCCCGAGACTACTATACACACTCTAAGGTGGATGATGGATGATGGTGGAGGATGTGGGTGTTGTAGTGGTGGTGGAGTGGTGGCAAAGTGAGAGAGAGGTGGTTTGCCAAGGGATGCCTTTGAAGTGAGCCAAGCACATTTATAGCCTGAACAGAAGCCTGGCCACGGCCCCATGTCCAGTGGACACGCCCCCGTGGCCATCCCTTTTCTCTTCCTTCATTAATTGCATTTGTCAGCATTGGGCTCTACACGGCCCGTGTTCGCTGGCCACGACCCTGTGAGCAGAAGCGTTTTTGTACTATCCAGATTTGTAAGATTCTGCAAATCTTAGCGTTAACCACGCCCCGTGCTGAGCTGGGCACGCCCCCATGGTGGGCATAGAAGCTTCCATAGCTTTGTCCATTTCTGCAGACATCTGACCACGCCCCCGTGTCTAGTGAACACGGGCCGTGGTCAGCCTTCTGTTTTTTATTTTTGCTCTTGGGGTTGCTGTCGAGGTGTCAGGCATGTCACGTTTATTCCTTTTCTTTGTATTTATGTTAGTTTTTGTTGCATATTTGTTCCTTTTGTTCATTTAAGCTCATTTGGTTCTAAAAATACAAAAGGAAAACAAAGATACGCTTTTTCCAACATTAGTACTAAAAAAAGGTTAGTTTTATGTCTCATTTGATGTAATTTATATGTTGTATTTTACACGTATCAATGAGCCAGGGGAGTGGTGTAGTAATCCATTAATGGTCCTATGTGGCATTGATGACCTAACACATGCCGCCCACGCCCTTCAGCCTTACGGTTTACAGTTTTGGGTAAAACTATGGATGGTCCGAAAACCATTTATTGATTTTGATAAGTTTGTTGACTATAACAATCGGGTTCACACATATTCATATTTGCCCTTGTTAAAAACATTAGATGGTGGTATCTTTTAGTACCTCGACAACCAATATCATTGTAACACCTCGAATTTTTGCGTCCTATAATGTATTGACACGTGTCATAAGTTTACACGTGATAATAAATGCTAAATGAGGACTAAAGTTGACAAACATTGAAAGTATGTGAATCCGAGGGTTCAAAAAGTCAACAAGGGATAAATATACTCTACAATAACCCTAAATGATGCTCGTACCTTCAAACGAATAAATCATGGATCGTACGGAACGAAATGTGGAAGAAAGTGAGAGATTACAAACTACAAGGGTTAAACGTGTCAACAAGTTTAAGTTGTACCTCTGAGTGCCTTTAACAAACCCGAGACTTTGTAACAGTAAATTACGCTCACTAGAATATACGATATAAATTTCGCAAGGTTCCGTTTTAAAATGAGAAAGTTATGATCAAATTCGTAGGCGAGGGGTTAAAAGCGTCAACATTGAAAGTTAGGACTTTTCGGGTAGTAATAAACTAACCGAGGACTTAATGGCGCGGGTAAAAGTCACGAGGCCCTTATACGTAAATAAAAGAGGCCCAAAACGCAAAGTTACCCCTTCGAATCGCCAAGGGCCAACTGCAATAATGAAAAAGATTTGAAAATCTTGCTAACAGGTCTCAGGTGGGCCACGTAAAAGTAGCAAAGGGTCTTACGCGGGCCGCGATGACAGTAGAAGATATGGGCTCTGACATTGAGATTCAGGCGGGCCGCGTAAGAGTAGAAGGACTATTTACGCGATGACAGATGCAGATAATTCGGACAGAAGCACTGTTTGGTGTTTTAACCGACATATGAGCCATTATTATGAGCATGGGCGCCCCCTAAACGTCCCCTAGCACTCAGGGACAGATGTTGATGATCTAAGAACACTTGTAGCCTTAGTTGTCAATGATCTAAGGTGTGTGATTTACTATAAAAGGGCCATTAGTTGCAACAATGTTCTTCACACCTTCCATCTGCCCATAGATCATTTCTGGAGCTCAAGTGCCTTCACTACTCATCCCTGGTCGTGCATAGGACTCTTGTAAGTGTGCTCCACCCTTCTTAGTTGAGTTTTTGCTTAGATATAGCTTAAAAGTCAATCCGTCGTAATTAACGATTGACTTAACGATAAATCACAAATGGTCCAGTGATTAATCGAAACAAAGGTAGTTATATGTTGGTAATTATGTGGGCATTAAACCCTTAAAAGGGCACCCTCTGATTCCCACTCTAACTAGTCCAAATGTCGGGTCAAAGTTGCTTAGAAAAAGTCAACAGAATGCTAACTTTCGATTTTATGCATAATCAGTAATGTAGATGGCGTGTAACCTGTTTTGACACTCATATAACATGATAATAAGTATTATAACTGGTCTAAGCTTGTTTGATCCGACCATTTACTATTTTGACCTGATTCGGAACCGAAAGTCGCAAAACTTTAACTTTTGCTTTGACTTCAGTTCTGACCCGTTATGGTATGATTTAGATATGCCTTAGGACTCTCTTAGAACCAGGTTACATGATGGTATAACCCTCTGTGGCCGGTTCGTTGTTTGTCCGAGTCTTTTGCACATTTCCGTTATATGCTTAAATATTGACCATAACGCCCTTTTAACTTTAAAACAAGAATTTTAGACATGTGAAAGGATAATAACCTTAGTTACTGATTTCTAAGCATGTCCCTAAAATTTCATGTCAATCTGAGGTCTAGAATAGGAGTTATGCTAAATAGCGCAAATAAGGAAACTTTAGTAATTAAAACGGCGCAATTAGCATAAAGCCTATCTAAACCCAAATTTCGACACCAACCCTTTTACACACTGATGTAATATAATATTTTGAGATTTTTAAAGATTTTTAATTATTTTTAACCTGCTCGTAACCTGCGGTTATGGCATTGATTCGGTAAATACCGAATATACCCTTTTCGGACGTAAAATGAGTTCTACATGGTATCTTGACCCGAATCCAGTTGCTACTGATTTTAAATAATAAATAAAGTACTTTGAACTTTATAACCTGTTCAGAAAACTCAGATTTCCTGTAGAACTAGGAAACCTCTTTTACAATCTTTAAAATGACCAAAATACCCCTACGGGGCGTATATTGGGATTAAACTCGTTATGGGCATAATGGAAGGTATCCTACTGATACCACAACCTCTTTAGAGCATATTAACTTAGGAAACCTGTGTAGGACTCTTACGGTTACCCGTTACGCCTATTACGCGTACGGTTCGGTTTATGTAACTAGTTTACATAAACTGGCCGAAACGAGTCAAACCTTATCGTTTGTACTTCAAAATCCAGAATGTGTTTATATTACCCATACAAAACGAGTCTTCAAGCTTGTTGGGTCCAAACCACATTCCATTCCCGGTTTTCGCCTTTCATGCGATTAAACCGTATTTATCATTTGAAACTGACCAGTCAAAGCTAAGGCTAAATTAAAGACCCGTTAGGATTCTAATAGGTTGTTATAAACCTTCGTTCCAGAATAGGAGACCAGTAAAAGATACTTGCATTCCTTTATTGAGGCTATTACTTGCTCAGGTAAATACTTTTAACTTATTTTCCGTCATACGGGCTTGGGTTACGGTATATAAAATACCGCTTGGTCGGGCAATTGACCCTAACTCATTAGTAGTTGGGTATTATCAATGTAACCCGTTTAAAAATTTGGTTTTGTTGGCTTTACGCCTTTGGGAGCTTAATGACCATGTCCCGGATATCCTTGGCAGCATTTTACGAAATGGCTACGACCTTGACACGCGGGTCTAGGCGTACACCCGACAGTGTGTCTATATTTATAAAGGTATAACCGTTGGTTTTCCCACCACGGCTTTATGCTATGTGGCGTGTCTATTTGTAGGATCGGTTTCGCGACCTGAATGAGTCGTTCGGAAGAGCTCTAATCCGTTTCAGAGGCGGAAACTAAGAAACGAACTTGAAAACAGCTAGAAAATCACTTTAATCCTCTTTTTCATTCAATAAACAACGTTTACAATGAGAGGAAATACCGGCAGCACCTCGGTATCAAATTACACGTCGTTACAAATGTCATCGTTTGAGATCTATATATAGTACATGACCTGACCGTTTGAACATGCTCAAACGGTCATGCATCACTCAAACGGAATGGCTTTCAAACGGATGCCTCACTCAAACGAACATCATCTCTTCAAACGGAAAGGCTTGTTCCAAACGGCCACGCTTGCTTCAAACGACCAGGATTCATTATCTTGTTTCGTGATGTCATGCTTGATCAAAACCATTCCGAGACTGAGACTCGACATCAGACGAAGACGACAGATGACTGCACCAACAGACTCCCCCTCAGATGTTGACGAGTCTGAAGTATCGAGTCTTCACAATCTTCAGTCTTGATCTGTCTCTGAGCTTCACTCTCAGTCTATTCTTGCAGGTCTTCAGACTCCCCCTTGCGATATGCTGGCATTTCTTCTGATCATCAGCATCATCAGCTTCAGGATCGTTGTCTGGCTTTCTGTCTAGCAACTTTTCATCCTATCCTGCAAAAACTTTACCTCAAAGTAAATTTTTCTCACATACATATCTCAAATTTAAACACCCGCACTATTCAGAATCTCTTATCAAAACAATTACAGATCTTCCAATCAGATGAACCATTTTAGGGTTAGATTATGAAGACATTAAATTCCAAACAAACACTCCCCCTCAAATATTGCTCATCATGTTTAGCACTCAAAATTTTGAAAATCTGCTTTTCAATATCAGTTGTCGAAAATCTTTTTGAATTTTCAAAAATTTTATGTTAAAACACACCAAAAATCTTTTTGAATTTTTGAATAGAAGTAAATGCAGAAACGAAATATTTACAAACACTATTTTTGTGAGTTCGTGCAAGAGGATCATATCAGATTTTGAAACATATCACAAACACCGTTAAGCTTGATTACATTTTAAGTTCTAAACAATTTACCTAGATTGTCAGTATGTTTGTCCTCTTAAATTTTCACACAGATTTCAACTGTTTCGAGATACGCAATTAGTGTCTTAGATACTTAAACTTATCCGTGTGTCCCACTACTCGAATATACTCCCGTATCCAGATCCCAATATTCAGTCTTACAGGTGAGTATACCACAACTGACGTCTGTAAAGGGGTTATGTGCGAGGGCCGTGAGAGCTCAGGTCGATACTTCCGTATACGCAGAGAGATGACGGCTTCGACTTTAGGTGGGTCCCCTTTAGAGGATCTTTTGATTACAACGGCAGCGACTATCAATTTTATTGTTTCATCAGCTTGCTGAGGGCGATGCTATGTTTCAAGCATTTTGCAGAAAGCATTATCCGGGGACTAGGTCAGTACTTCCATACAGCAGAAGTACCGGGATAATACCCCAGATATCACTGAGTATAAAGACCTAGTATCTCAGAATACGGGACCTTTCAAACAAGATTTCAAAGGTTACCTATATATCCAAGCAGTTTTGTTAACCCACAGAATAAGCAAGTTTGATTTTAGGTTTATATCTCGTTATAGTTTACTAAATGTGCGAAAACCTACTCACATCCACAGTAAGATTGTTTATCACATTTTGACTATACATTTCTTTAGCGTGTCGTGATAGTCTACTGATGTACTATCATTTCCTCTTTTATGCAACAAAAAAACTCATTTTTTCAGTTTTATCATGTTTTTGTCTTTTTCAAATTTTCTGATATTTTTGGATTTTCTAAAACCTCTTACTCCCCCTAAAATTCAAATACATCTAATTAAGATTGAAAACAAACTATATAGAACATGACAACTGATATCAAATTGCTTCAATTCTCCATCCGTTTGGCTTAAACAATCAGAACTCCCCCTCACAACAAACTATTTTCCCATAATGATTTCAAAAACACTTAAGTTTGTTTTAATCAGAATGGTTTCTCCGGAAAATAAGTTTTGTTGATTTTACCACTTGTAAAATTTGGGGATCAGATCATCACATTGTTTTAACCTTAAACCCGACACGACCCGGGCGACTGAACGCATAGTGAACATGTAATTCTTTTACAAGATTTGAGTGATTAATTATCCCAGGTTATAAAGAGTTTGTGCCTTGTGCATTCAAATCAATTTTATTAAACCTTTTACAAAAGTGTCGGTTGAATGTATTTACCAGTGTAAACTGACGTATTTTCCCCAAAAAAGATTAAATGCAGGTTCTACACGAAATAGGCTGGCCACTCCTTAGCATCGTTAGAGTCTCGCAAGCTTGGGATGCCACTATCTGTTGAACATTATTTCCTATTTTATTTTGATCCCCTGTGGATTATTTCGACTACTTGTGATACTTGGATATTACATTTGATGATTGAAATATATCTATCTTTATGCTTCCGCTGTGCACTTAAATATTGTGTGGTTTGACTATATTGTTGCCAACTACGTCACGGTAATCCCCCACCGGGCCCACCGGTGAAACGTGTGGAAATCGGGGTGTGACAGGTTGGTATCAGAGCCAACGTTGAGTGAATTAAACACTAGTCTTGTGTGTTTAATCTCAATGACACAATTGCACATACTCGAATCTAGACAAGAACACAGGACAAATTCGAATTGTGGTTCTAGTTGTCCTTTATTGTTTGTTGTTGATTTAAAATTGTTTAAGCAGGAAATATGCCACCAGCAATCAGAAGAGGAGGAAAAGGCAAAGGGCCGATCACTACTCACAATGATCACGAGGCCGGACCTTCACAAATGCGAGCTCCTTCCAGCACAAGGAGTGAAGAACCTCAGAGGCGTAGGAGGAACCTCTTTGAGCCCGCTAGACGGTCTACCTCGCACAGTTCGACACCTTCATACCGTCACTCTTTTGGGCCGAACTCGGAAAACGAGCCCAGTAACCCTCAACCTTCATTCATACCTCTCCAGCGTTCTGTTTCGCACCATTCCTATGGCGATCCCACTCCTTTCTTCCAAGGCCAGTTCAACCCGGCAGACTATGTCCAAGAACCAGTAGGTTTTAACCCTCTAGGACCAGAGGACCACTTCTCCGAGGACAATGTGATGGATATGGACGAGGACACGGATCCCATCAAACCTGCAAGAGGTACCCCCAACCATCCTATCGAGATCTCTGATGGGTCATCCTTTCATGGAACACCCTATCAGGGTCCAGACAGTTACCAGGCGAGGTTTAACCAGTGCGAGTGGTACTTTAGACCCTCTCACCATTCATCGCCTCACCAGCAACAGCAACAGCAGGATCCTTCCGAGGATTCGCGTTTCGTGGCAGTTACGCCACCGCCTCCACCGCCACCAGTTCAACAAGCACCTCCAGATCCGCCAAGGCGTAGGAGATCAGGCGCGCGGATATCCGCACGAAGAGGGGATTTTCATTTCAGCACCCCTCGACACTCTAGTGGCAGTCATTTTCCGCCACTGCCAGAAGACCCACAAATGGGTGAACCTTCGAGTCACCCTGCAGAGGTGAATTCTGCACCAGTTGCACCACCTCCGCCACCATTCGACTATGATAACCCGATACCAGCATACGCCGGATCCACAACATATAACCCGTTTAAGTTGCCGACTCACACTCACTATAATTATGCTGACGCTGACCCATACTTGGTAGCGGCCAATTACAACGCCCTCCATCCCGAAGGACCTTATGGAAATCCTTGGGGATTAGGATACGCAGCTCATGGGTATCCAGCACCTGCTAGACCTCCGGTTCAACAACCGTCGCAGCAGCCACGTTTTTCCCCACCAGAGTAGGAAGAAATCCTCCACCGTTTAAATAGGGTAGAACGAGACTTTGAGCAAGAACGTAAGAACAATCGTGGATTTCTTAAAGGCCTAGCAAACCTGTTAAAAGGGAAGAAGAAGCGAGATCATTAGTCTCTAGATGTACTATTGTATTTTCTATTTTAATCAAGTCCCTGTGTGGACATTTATTTGTTTTAGTCCCTGCATGGACTTGCCTTTCAGTCCCTGTGTGGACTTATCTCTCAGTCCCTGCGCGGACATCTATCCTTGTATTTGGTCCCTGCGTGGACTTGTTTTCTGTAAACCTCTGCGTAGGTAATTTGTCTATTTAAAAGTCCCGTTTAGGGCAGGGTGTAATCGTTCTTATGATTAATGGAATGTTAAGTTATAAAACTTCATTTTTGTCATTATATACATTATTATATGGAAATAAATCAAAAATCATTCCTTTTAAATAAAGTCTGCCTAAATAAAGAATCTTAATGGTGAGACCTAGCCTGGTGTCATTATAAGACCCGGCCAAGATGGTGAGACCTGAGTAAATGATTCAGATTCATGTTAACCTCTGTAAACATGTTAACATTCTTGGCAGATGTGATTCGTTAAAATCGCACGAGTCATTCTTATATAAGAATCCTTCAAAAGGATTCCAAGACCTAAATTAATGATTTATAAATCATGGGTTTAAATCATCAATTAAGATGATCACTTATCAAACATCCATTAGTGATGTAGTGCCTACGGGCCATACTTATTGTCATATAAGACAAAAGACAGTTGTAGTCTATGACTCCTTGTCAAAAAAAGGTAAAAGAACTATGGTGCAAACCTTCATGCCTTGATTCTCTGATTTCAAGGTAAAAGAACTACCTGTAAGACAAAAGGTAAAAGACAGTTGTAGTCTATGACTCCCTGTCAGAAAAGGTAAAAGAACTACGTCACGGTAATCCCCCACCGGTGAAACGTGTGGAAATCGGGGTGTGACAATCATCTCCTCGGATTTCAAACAATGATATGAGAAGTCTTTAGAGCACCATAGGGTAGGGGAGTGGATATGGGATGGGGCGAGCTGGACTACTTGGCTAAACAGTGCCGCTAAAAAACACCCCCCATGGTTCAATTGTCGAGTTGTATTGATGACTTGGCTAACGAATATTTTTATTTAAAAATTAATAAAATTATCTTATATAAACTTCAAATAACTTAAACTATTTCCACGTCAATTTATAACCAATTTTCTTCATACTTTCTACAATCTCTTTCACCTTCAAGAAAAAAAACCGTACCTTCTAAAAATGTAGATTTATCACCCAACCAATGTAAACGTTTAAAGACATGGGTTTACACTATGAAATGGAAAAAGGTATCGATGTCATTATCGATCCCAAACAAACACTAACCCTTTCAATCGCCAGTGTTTTCACAATTGCCAATTCAGTTACCGTATTAAGTTTTCCCCTTACCACCATAGTTTCTTCTAAAAAACAAAATGCATGTTTTCTATACCGCCAATCCCAACCTTCCGATGATGATGATAGTGAAAAAACTCAACCCAAACTCCAAGGCTTTTGATGTAGAGTATGTTGGCCCAGACGGATCAAACAATCAAATCAAACATAAACACGAGATAACTGGGGGCCAAACCCGCGACTCTTTCTATTCAATCAAACGAACTTAACAGACTTACAAGGAAAATGGGAACGTAAAACAATAACCTAGACCCCTAATTATACAAAAATATCCATACTAATCATACTCAAATGCTTCTATCAATTATAATCTAATACTAACTCACATTCTTATCTCTACTAATTAAATCAATCCAGATAATTCTAAACATTCAAACAATAAACTAAATTCTTATTAAATAAAACTTCACTTTTGTCCTTCAACTTTCAACTCATACGAGTTTTAGGATTAACTTCCAATAGAGTACGATGATGATGCACCCACCCCACCCACAACGAGTTCAAGCAAGAAGATCATGGAGCACCAATGAGGATGTAACAACCCAAGTAAACCATGCCAAGATATTTTCCGCTTTGCCTCTGATGGGTTGCCCATCCACGAACTCGCGGTTTTGTTTTCACCCGATAAGTTGCTTGCCCATGCAAAACGCGTCTTGGTAGAGAAGGTTGCCACCCCCTTATAAGGAAGGTTTCGTTCTCCTCCTCAACTGGTGTGGGACTTACATCTTATAGCTCTGTCATGTCAGCTTTTAAATATCAAGATGTAAGTCCCACATCGGTTGAGGAGGAGAACAAAGCCTTCCTTATAAGGGGGTGGAAACATTCTCTACCAAGACACGTTTTGCCTGGGTGAGTAACTCGTCGGGTGAAAACAAAACCGTGAGTTCGTGGATGGGCTACCCATCGGAGGCAAAACGGACAATATCTTGGCATGGTTTACTTAGCGTGTTAAAGCGAATCTTGTTTATTTAACAAATCAAGTGGGAATACTGTTGAATTGTCTATCTAAAAACTTAAGCTGGAAGGACATGCTTACTGTCGAATTGTCCATCAAAAAACTTAAGCTGGAAGGACATGCTTACTAAGATCACCAAAGTCAACAATCATTTCCTCATGATGAGACTTGGGGAATACTTGAAGATCATCGCAATTAAGTGTGATTCCACCAATAAACCCTTGTAGCTAACCTAGGAAAAGATTAATGACACATGGCCCAACCAACTACGCAACTTCATCGAATGCACAATTTGCCAATCATGGAGATGTAGGATTCAAAAGCCCAATAGACAACAATAAAGACGAAGTAAAACCTCTTCTTCAAAAAGACTGTTGGGAGGAACAACTAAAAAGATTAGTTTGTGACTTCAACGCAATATGTTAAACTAACACACGGGAACATGAGGATCGAAAACGTTATTAAGCAAATTTGGAGGAGATGAAAGCTTAGAGTATGTGATTCTTGCATGAGGACTTTAAAAGAAAGCAAAAATAAAAGTATTACAAGATTTTCAATAACCCCACAGATTTATGATTAGAGTGTAACTAAGTGCGAGACAAAAATATTTGGACGAATTTACATGAATTTGGACGAAAATTGAATTGAGCTGGCCCCTTCGGATGGACTGCTCGATCGAGTGGGCCACTCGATCGAATGGGCCGTTCGATCGGCTGGTCCAGCCGATCGGCTGGTCCGCTCCATCGGCTGGGCCGCTCGATCGGCCAGCCTGTCCAGCTGTTTTCGATGGTTTTCGAGTGTTTTTCGGTGTTTTTGGTCGAGACGTTGTGGTGACGTGTTGAACAACTGAAATCCCATCAATTCCGACCTGTTTTTAACGGCCGGGAATCACCCCGTTTCATCAGAACTGGCCGTTCTTGACGGTTTTTCCGTGTTTAATCCGAAATTGGTCGTCTCTTCGGTAAGAATCAGATCCTCGACCAACACGACACTAAGAATGAGTGGAAGGTCGGTCCAAGCTCTGTTTCCACCGTTTTATGTGTAGATTTGATGTGGAAACCTTGATTATTCTTGGAAATCCCTGGGTTCTGAGTTGTTCTTGGTGGAATGAGGCCAACACTTGAAGTTCATAAGAACCTTGCGATGACATCACTCTGAACATCTCAATCCATGGCTTTTTGATTAGAAAACATAGATTTGGACGAGATTCATGAAGAATCGTATGGAACCATTCGGATCTGAGTTGTTCTTCATGGGATGACATCACCCTTGAAGAACTCCATGGTGACATCACCCTAGAACAATCCAAATACGTTGATTTCACGGTTAAAAGTTGAATTTTGAAAGATAGAAAGATGAAGGATTGCATTTAGATCAAGGAAGTACAAGATTTGAGTTGAAAACTTACAAGAATCGCGAGAAATCGGAAGATTAAGGGGCTGGAACGTCTTGGTCGAGTAACAGCAGCAACAACAAGTGTTTGAGGGTGATAGAGGGGTATTTATAGGCAAGGAAGGAGAAAAAGGGGGAAAAGTGGGCCGGATCGGCTGGCCCGTTCGGTCGGTCGGCCCAGCCGATCGGCTGGCCTGTCCGATCGAACGGCCCAGCCGATCGGCTGGTCCGTTCGATCAGATAGGCCCAGCCGATCGGCTGTCTGCCCGATCGGCCGGCCCAGCCGATCGGCTGGCCCGTTCGATCAGGCGGCCCAGCCGATCGGCTGGCCCGTCCGATCGACTGGCCCAGCCATTTGGCTGGCCCGTCCGTACGGAAGCCCTGGGTCTTCGTTTTTGGCGCAATTTCGACTGTTTGAGCCATAATTTCATATATTTATATAATTATTTAATTATTTATTATAATTGGTCACAAAAGGGCTGTATATACATATCTGTGTATCCAATATTCGGTGCGGTGATCGAGTTACGCGTGCCTTCGAGTGCGTTCTTCGATGTGATGTGCCACAATGATTATCGGGGCACTACTTGCTCGTATTGCCATCATCGTCATGACGGCTGGAGGCATGGTACTCACCCGATAGTCCTTGTTAGCGTTGGTTGCTTATGTTTCGACACCTCACGGTTATTGAGGAGGGTAGATTAATCCCTCACTCAACATCATCGTGAGTGTTATAATTTAGGAAAATAGGGTTGTAATAGCGATAGAATATGCGTAATTATTCGATTATACTTCGATTTAGCAACATATCTGATATAGTTACATTATGATCCGAATCTATGGTGCTAGGCGTAACGAGTGTATCGAGTAGTAACAACGCACGAAAGTGCGGGTTGTTACAGTCTCCCCTACTTTAGGAAATTTCGACCCGAAATTAATCCATTAGTAGGGTCGTAGAAGTTGATGCTAATGAGAGTAGCGACTAAAAACGTCTGGTTTTAGCGAGTGATTGATTAAGATTTGACGAGCGAGTGTGGTGAGAGGATACGATTCGAATAACCAAAAGCGATAACACACATATGAGCGATTCCCTAACGTTTTAAACCATTGAAAAGTCGATGAAGTAGGAGAACATGTTTGTAAATTTAATAGAAGATTTCGAGTCACACAGTTTAAAAGAATTTAATGGTAAAAGTAGTTTTAAGAAAGCTTTCCTACAACGTGGGTTCGAGCTGAAACTCGATTGTCGAACCATCGTTTGCGGGAAGATTTCTTTTTGCCATTGCAAAAGTTTTAAGGAAAAACTGGACTTATGAAACTTCCATTGGTCACGGAGCTAAACTGATTTGACGTTTTCTCCAGGTTGTAAGGAAATTTCACTTGTCCAATGGTTTTATAAATTTTTTTTATAAAAATCGGTTTTCAATAATAATACGGAAAAATAATTTATATCGGGCCCCACGTGGCACTTTCCCACGAGAGTTTGTTAATATGATTAAAACACTTATATATAGGAAGTACCAGCGGCGTATCCACCATGTTTTACTCATATTACCTCTGTTTCGTGAGGCGGTGTCACGCGTGCCGATAAGACACAGATAGAATTTCGATCCCTCGGTCCAAGCGATAGGGTGCTAGACCGAGTTTTGAATAGAAGTGAGTCGGATGCAAACCAAGCATAGATAGCGAGTGCGAGTAGTTCGATCATACGAAACATTGATATGGCACACAGGGTTAGATGACGATTGATAAGCGATAGCGAATGACGCGATTTTTTATTCGACTAGATGCGATTTCGATTCGATTCCTCACAAAACCCGCATGGCATGTTTCCACAATAGTTGCTAATACAACAAACGCCATGTTTCCCATATTAGTTTCATCTCGTGAAGCGATGTCATGTACCCTAATACTACACATCCTGCGATGACTTCCAAGTGACACTCGAATATCGATAAGCAATAGATCCTGATAGATGATAAGCGACGATTGTTGCTTGCGAGCGATATGCGATTTGATTTAGCCGATTACACCACAAATAATAACTAATGCTAGCCCACATGGCCTTTTTCCACAAAAGTCTGCTAATATGGTCGAGACACCACCATGTTTCGACCCTATTAGTTTTGTCTCGTGAAGCGAGGTCGTGCGTGCTAACATAACACAGATAACACGAGTTTCGATGAGTGATAGCGACAAGCGATGAGAGTATCGAGTTGACGAAATGACCGTGGAATGCGTTAATGCGAAAGGCGGCGAGTGATTCTCGATACTCGCCTAGCGATCCACAATAAGCGATCCACACCAAATGATAGAGGTTCATGCAATAGTCTATAACCCGCGTTAAGGATTGCGAGATAAACACATGATGCGATTGCGATTTCGAGCCACGTATCGAGTGATTTGATTGTGAAATAGATCTAGCAAAACCGCGATTGAATTGCGTTCTGGACTTACGACCAGTCTTGCGTTGCTCCAATTGCCCTTCGGGGTGAACTTTTCCTAAGTCCATCGATGTGGCAATTGTGTTGCGTACGCAGACTTACGAGAAGTCTCGCAGTGATGCGATTTAGTTTTGTTACGCCTTGCGATTGATTGTAGTGTGTTGAAAATAACCATTATAGTATAATAGGTCTAATAACGTCCAACTCCACATGGCACTTTCTTCACGAAGCTTCGGTAGTATGGTAAAGCACACCTTGCGTTACCCCTACTACTTATGCCTCGTGCTTTGGTGTCATGCTTTGTTGACATGGCCAACACCCTTGACCATGCTTTTAAACGTTATGGCACCATCAGAACTTCACTACGATGTCCGTGCACTGACCAGAATAATCCCGTGTGCACCCGCGATTAGTTGTTCCTTACACGTCTATCGTGCCTCATTCTAAGAGTGTTGTAAGGGTAAAATACATTATATAGTACATAGTGCTAGCGTTTAGATGGTGCTCGAGTATAAGGGAAATAGAATCCACATGCGACGATCGATGAAATAAGTTCCACACATACAAGAAAACGATAGGAATAAGTCGTATTATTACAACAACATTAGAAGCAAAATAACGTTGCTGTGGAGGGCACCTGCGGAGACTGCGATTGTTGATGGCTCCCTTCAGAGTTGCGGTCCTGCGCGGCAGTGCGGTGTATGATGACCATGCCAGTTGTAATTTGTGCAATAGCGATAATTTGCTTCTGGCGGGTGATGATACGTGCACGTGAAACACGGGGAATGAGGCCCATTGTAAGCACGTTTTGGCTGAACTGGGACTGATCGGAGAGGTTCGGGTTGTGGCAGTCCAGTTGTTGATGAGTCTAGGCTCACGGTCTTTCGTTTGCGGCTTGGTTGAGCTTCCTGAGATGATGCAGTGTCGTCGTCGGATTCGCCTGATGATTTGACGGAGACATTGTCGAAGCAATCCTTAGATGAACCTTCAGAGGAGTTGTCAGATGAACCTTTGACCGATTCTCCAGAGGATTCGTCGGATGCGTTGATGATGATTGCTTGACGAGCTTGTTTGACAGGCTTCTTGGAGAAGGACCCGTTCAAGACTCGTTTGCTGTTGATTTCTGCGGCTAAACGGTAGGCTTCTTCGATGGTAGTAGGTCTTGCAGCTTCGATAAAATCACCCACACTCTCAGGTAAGCCGCGGATGTACTTCGTGATGGCTTTCCTTGGAGTGTCAACTTGACTTGGGCAGATTGCACTAAGCTGCTTGAACCTTGTTGTATAGCCAGCATTGTCACCTTCGGTTTGCTTGATTTCCCAAAATTCGTTTTCTAGCTTCTGGACTTCGTGAGGGGGACAATATTCTTCCTTCATGAGTTCCTTCAGCTCGTCCCAAGAGAGGGCGTAAGCTGCGGAGATCCCACGTTTGTTGCGTTCGGCGGTCCACCAGCCGAGTGCTCGTGATTGAAATACCCCGGTAGCACAAGTAGTACGGAAACTATCGGGACACCCACTTTGTCGAAGGGTGACTTCGATAGAATCGAACCACTGAAGCAGTTGGGTCGCACCTCCTTCACCTGTGAATTCCATCGGGTCACAGGCTTTGAAGTGTTTGTAGAGGAAAGTAGATTGCGGCTCTCCCGTCTTGGAGTCCTTCGCGGCTCGAGCACTGCTGAGAGAGTGCACTTGAGCGACAATTTGAGGAATGAGCTTGACCACTTCCTTGGTCACAATCGAGGCAATCCTCTTATCGGCGCTTCGTTTGGCTCTTCTCTTAGCTATTCGTCTCGAGATAGAGTTGTTGGAAGGCATCTAGACAGAGAGAGATTTGGAATGAGATTCGATCATAATGATTTCGAGTTTACGATGCGATTGAGCGCGGTCGAAACTTGTAATGTGCAATATAAATAGACTTCACATAGTAGCCACATAGGAGACACAAAACTTCCTAGATTTTCACACAATGTCTTCATTGTACTTAGATATAGATAGTTGTAGTTCATACTTACACATATATTATGGTTTAGAATGCGTGAGGACGCGTTGAGAGAGGGATTGCGAGAGAAATCAGACAATTTGGACATTAGTTTTGTTGCGATCATTCGGTCTTTGTTTTGGATTGCGATGGCTGTGCGAGTTGTGCGCTTTGGTAAAACTGGGAGCGAAAATTGATAATCGCAATTAAACACAGAAAACGTAACTGAGGTCATCAAATCGTAAAAATCCGGCGAGTGGTAGGCTTAGTAAGATACTCGGGGTGCCTCGGGTGTTTAGGCGTCAACTACCCAAGGTAACTCAATCACACCCAACAAGTTCGTGCACACACGTTGACTCTGGAGGTTTATGCTTCCACTGGGATGCAGCTCATGGCATTCATCCTCCAAGTCATCGCAAGGCTCGAGTCATTGTGATGGTCGAGTCCCAGGTGAGAGCTTTTTGAAAAATATTTTAGGGAGTGGAACGGTTCATTAAGGTACGGGTTTCACCCCTGACTTAACAGTTTCGTTCCCAATTTGTGGTTACGCTCATCGAATGAATCCGAGAGCTTCACTAGAATTTCGAAAGGGAGACTTTCGTCGAGGTACGGATGTCACTCCTGACTCAACAAAAGGTTCTCGTGCTAGAAAAATGCGCTGAGTGAGCAATCCTATCGAGAGTTACTGGTTTTCACACCTGGTCTCGACTGGATCGCTCGGTTGTGAGATGCGAGTATTTTCGAAAACATGTGTATTATGTCTGCCTCAGGAAAGGCTAGTAGTATTCCAGCCTTAGGAAAGGCTTCTTCGTGTGAAGTTGTAGTATGCGGGGTTCACACAAAGTCATAGTTTTTGCAATTTCGATCGGAAGCATCAGGTAGGCGCAATACAAACCCTACTGGGTTCGTACGAGGCAGCCTGTGGGTGCTTAGACTATAGACTAGGTCATTCTCTAAGACGTCGACCCAGACTAGGTCGAGTCTTGCCTAATTCCCTATAGTTATGGCTCTGATACCAATCTGTCACACCCCAACCGATGGCGGAATCATCGGGGCGCGGCACTAGGTGAATCAGATTGCTCAAGAGGATCCATAACAACTATATTGCGATAATATTTATTACATTTGTCATCCCATACTAACAAACTATAAAATCACATAAGTTATCACAGATTTCCTGTCCTCTCGAACAATTCAAATCCGACAACCTAGATTTTAGATGAGTTTCTAGACTTCCTAGCTTGATTTGATGTAGACTTTGACTAAACCTGCAACATACGTTAAAATATTGTCAATACAAAAGTATTGGCGAGTATACAGGTTTGATATGTAATAGTATAGTAGATTAAAAGTGTTGCGAATTCCCACATGCATAAACGTAATACACGACATATATACTCACAAAACTGATACTACCAGCTAACTCCTTGATGCTCGACTCTTCGATGGCATAACTAGACCCCGTCGGGCGAAATAGTACTATACTAGTTGTGGTGGGACGTCACGAGTATAAGTCCTAGCATACATGCAACTAGCATCACGTATATCTATGCAAACAGTTATTCGCAAGTGATAGATTGACAATTTGAATCATTCGTTTGATAATTTCGATTTATAAGGAACGTATGTTACACCCAAAATTCGATAAAAAGGGGTCAAGTATACTCACAGTGCGTATTCGGTTGGATTGGCGGGATGGTGCCTGAGAATGTCCTGATTTTAGATTAATTGCATGAGTATTGGATTACGCGTTAAACGGTAACGAATTTACACGAATTTGGACGAAAATTGAATTAGCTGGCCCATTCGGATGGACTGCTCGATCGAGTGGGCCACTCGATCGAGTGGGCCGTTCGATCGGCTGGTCCAGCCGATCGGCTGGGCCGCTCGATCGACTAGTCCGCTCCATCGGCTGGGCCGCTCGATCGGCCAGCCTGTCCAGCTGTTTTCGATGGTTTTCGAGTGTTTTTCGGTGTTTTTGGTCGAGACGTTGTGGTGACGTGTTGAACAACTGAAATCCCATCAATTCCGACCTGTTTTTAACGGCCGGGAATCACCCCGTTTCATCAGAACTGGCCGTTCTTGACGGTTTTTCCGTGTTTAACCCGAAATTGGTCGTCTCTTCGGTAAGAATCAGATCCTCGACCAACACGACACTAAGAATGAGTGGAAGGTCGGTCCAAGCTCTATTTCCACCGTTTTATGTGTAGATTTGATGTGGAAACCTTGATTATTCTTGGAAATCCCTGGGTTCTGAGTTGTTCTTGGTGGAATGAGGCCAACACTTGAAGTTCATAAGAACCTTGTGATGACATCACTCTGAACATCTCAATCCATGGCTTTTTGATTAGGAAACATAGATTTGGACGAGATTCATGAAGAATCGTATGGAACCATTCGGATCTGAGTTGTTCTTCATGGGATGACATCATCCTTGAAGAACTCCATGGTGACATCACCCTATAACACTCCAAATACGTTGATTTCACGATTAAAAGTCGAATTTTGAAAGATAGAAAGATGAAGGATTGCATTTAGATCAAGGAAGTACAAGATTTGAGTTGAAAACTTACAAGAATCGCGAGAAATCGGAAGATTAAGGGGCTGGAACGTCTTGGTCGAGTAACAGCAGCAACAACAAGTGTTTGAGGGTGATAGAGGGGTATTTATAGGCAAGGAAGGAGAAAAAGGGGAAAAGTGGGCCGGATCGGCTGGATCGTTCGGTCGGTCGGCCCAGCCGATCGGCTGGCCTGTCCGATCGGACAGCCCAGCCGATCGGCTGGTCCGTTCAATCAGATGGGCCAAGCCGATTGGCTGTCTGTCCGATCAGCCGGCCCAGCCAATCGGCTGGCCCGTTCGGTCGGGCGGCCCAGCTGATCGGCTGGCTCGTCCGATCGACTGGCCCAGCCATTTGGCTGGCCCGTCCGTACGGAAGCCCTGGGTCTTCGTTTTTGGCGCGATTTCGACTGTTTGAGCCAAAATTTCATATATTTATATAATTATTTAATTATTTATTATAATTGGTCACAAAAGGGCCGTATATACGTATCTATGTATCCAATATTTGGTGCGGTGATCGAGTTACGCGTGCCTTCGAGTGCGTTCTTCGATGTGATGTGCCACAATGATTATCGGGGCACTACTTGCTCGTATTGCCATCATCGTCATGACGGCTGGAGGCATGGTAGTCACCCGATAGTCCTTGTTAGCGTTAGTTGCTTATGTTTCGACACCTCACGATTATCGAGGAGGGTAGATTAATCCCTCACTCAACATCATCGTGAGTGTTATAATTTATGAAAATAGGTTTGTAATAGCGATAGAATATGCGTAATTATTCGATTGTACTTCGATTTAGCAACATATCTGATATAGTTACATTATGATCCGAATCTCTGGTGCTAGGCGTAACGAGTGTATCGAGTAGTAACAACGCACGAAAGTGCGGGTTGTTACAGTCGAGTTCGTCCGGGAGGGAGAGTATTGGGGGTGGGGGTGGGGGAGGATGTGGGCAGTGAAGAAGAAGATTATTGGGAGGGATAAGAGGAGAAGGGTTAGTGTGCGGATCCATGGAGATGGTGATGAAATCATGGTGATTGTGAGCGGTTTATGATGGTGATGGGATCAGACATGATGGGTGTTTGATTAAGTTCTGTGTGTGTGGTGATAGAGTTTAGAGAGAGAGACAGATAAGTTTAGAGAGAGAAAGAGAAGGGAGAGAGAGACTGAGTTTCAGTTTTTATAATTTAGTTTTATTAATTTTAATTGATAATCAGTTATAATAAAACGTAAATGACTAAAATACCCCTAGGGAAAAAGACAAAAGTTGAGGGTTTAACTAGGGGAATCTGGTATGTTTTTATTTTTGGACCAAAATGGCGACAAAACTGAAACCACAGGGACCCAATTACAAAAAGTTTAAGATTTAGACTAAAGTGTCAAAATTGACCAAACCACAAGAACCAAAATGGCAGTTTACTCATCTATTTATTTGAATGGTAAAGTTTATCTATTCATGACATCTAGTTTTTATTTATTGTTTTTTGAGTTTTAGAACCCAAGGCATTTAGAAAATGTCACGTGACTTTTTTTTGATAAAGTACTAGAGGGTAGGCCCGTGCGATGCACGGCATGACCAACAGTTAGTGTCCTTCATTTTGTGGTGCGTTTGGGAAAAATGTTTATGCATGGATAAAAGGTAATTAGCCAAAAGACAATGTAAGAGAAGCCATACAAAACGTCATAAGAGCTTGTACCATAAGCCGGCCACACAAAATTTAAGGCGTGCGTAGCACAGGAAACTTTGTTTGCGGAATGTGTTTAAGAACAAACATGTATGCCAAGTCTAAAACATACATTACAGAAAAAAAACTTAAAGGAGTTCATAAAGCTTCCGGTTTTCTTCAATAATTCACGAAATCTTCTGCCGCTAATGCATGCCCATGTAGTCGCCCTTTCCCTTAGTAGTTTCTTGTCTACAACAGGTTTAAGCAAGTAAACATAAGCAACGGCTATGAGTTAGTCAAATCAAATATCTTAACATATGTGCACGCATGACTCTCCATACATGACTAACCCATAAAAATCATTGAGAGAACTCACTACCATATGAAAACCTTAAATCATATTACAATATGCTACAATAAATTAAATAAAACCAGACTAAATTGTAACTGCCTAAAAACTTGAAATGAATATTAAACGAACTTAAACATAGATAAATGAAGGTAAATGAACACACATACACAAATTTTTAAGTGAACGATCGTTTATGAACATATATAAACTAACGAAACATGTGTTCATGTTTGTTCATTTAATTAAAATTAATGAACAAAAAAAATTGTTCATGTTCATTCGTTTATTAAGAACATCCGTATCGGTTCGCTTACAGGCCTACCCACAACTCTTTTAATGAAAGTAAGACTTATTCAAAGCATTATAGAACATACCTTCCATGTTTTTGAAGCAAAGATCTCCTAATAGCCTGAGTTAGATGAGCAGTGAACACTAAATCAACTGTTTGATTTTTCAATGAATCAAAAACCTCTTGAGGTGGTTTTTTAAGCTTATTCACAAGTCTCTTAAGAGTTTCTTCATTGGATGAGTTAAAATATCATATCTTGCTGAAAAATGTCGGTGTTGGTTCATTCTTAAGAGATGTCGATTAATGTATTCAGATGAATATATTAGGCCCATTTGTACATTATTACCTGGCCTATAATTCAAGTCCATATAAGCTATTAACCAAGCTTTGAAAATTGAAATTATAACTAATAAGGCTACTCAATTGGGTTCAAAGGAGGTATATATTGGTATGGGTGCATAAACTACAAAATTGTACACATGCGTCCATAGTTAGGAAATTATAAAAAAGATATGAAGTAATGTAAGGGAATTGACCATTAATATTTTTCACGATTATAAATAAAATAATATATGTCAAACCTAATATTACTACCTACCTTATTTGAAAAAATAAATAAATATCTATATGCTTATAGGCTAAATATATACCTTTCACCTGGACCGCTACCTGGTTCTGAATAAGAACCTTCATAAGTAGGGCTGGGAAACAAAAAAAGGAAATGTTAGGCAGAACTTTAACTTGGATGATGTATATATTAGTAGTTGATATTCCATTATTTTGTACTAAAAACTTGATAGAATGTAACTTCGTTCAAGTATTGACATAATGACAAATATTCAATTTTGAACATTTACTTAAACACAACACAAATGGATATGATGTCTAAAACGTATATGCTTATAGGCTAAATATATACCTTTCACCTGGAGCGCTACCCACAGAACCATCTGAATCAGAACCTTCATAAGTAGGGCTGGGAAAGAAAGAAAGGAAATGTTAGGCAGAACTTTAACTTGGATGATGTATATATTAGTAGTTCATATTCCATTATTTTGTACTAAAAACTTGATAGAATGTAACTCCGTTCAAGTATTGACATAGTGACAAATATTCAATTTTGAACATTTACTTAAACACAACACAAACGGATATGTAGTTATGTGGTTCATGGAATTTGGTAAGTCAAAAGTATATATAGAAACTTACATGTACTTTCTGATTGTTTCTTTGAGCTTAACCGGTGTTGGTATCGTCATCACCCCTTTACCCTTCCTAGTCATGGGAGTAGGAGTGGTAGATCCAACGGATTGACAATCGGTTTCGTCTGGGAGCACACGCTTGCAATTGAAGCTCTCAAAGGCCCCATGATGGTAGTATGTGGATGTATCAACTTGGATGGTTCGGGTGGTGCCCACAAGTGAGTGTAAGCAGTTTGGGAGCGTTGAGATGCTACCGTTAGAGTTCTGTATCATGACTGGAGTGAAGCTATCCTGGATGGTTTCGGAATAAACGGTGTAGATATGCGAGAGACCCGATTCCACATTGAGTATAGACTGAGCAGTGGTGCTTGTTAGAATCTATGCAGTGTCATCGAAGCACACGATGACCGCATTTACCGTGGAATCGAGCACATCAAGTTCAAAATGGAACCTATTGAAAGTTTTTTTTTTTCAGATGTGAAAGTGTATAAAGGTGTTTGCCAACGCACATAACTATATAATACCAAAACCGAACCTTGCTCGGGGAAACATAACTGGGTTTTCACAGCCAGCACACCACAGCTCCCCGTCGTCACGTGATACACCTTTCATGCATTTTCCTCCTCCACACATAAGTCTGAACCACTCTTCGCTATTACGTACGCCTTTGATCACCACACGACAATTGAACTCAGCATTCTGCATGGATTAGTAGAAAGACATTTAATGTATGGATAATAATAATGCCGGGAAAAACAATCGAAATTATAGAAAGTGTTGATACCGTGTGTTTCTTATTTTCTCGACCATGGTGTAATATTTCTTCAAGAGTCGCCAAACTTTCTGAACAGTTAGCAACAGCAGTGGTTTTCTTCATGTTGTCAGGTGTCTTCCGATATTCAGTCACATGTTGCATAATGAAAGGGAGGATGCTTGAATGTGGCTGTGTATTTATAGAGACATGATAAGTAGGCTCTTGGGATAACCTGTGGCAGTTTTCATTTTAATGAAAGTTTAAATACAAAAATGTTATAGGATCTGAATATGAGAAGTCATCAGGTGTAAAGTTGCTCACACATCTAATTGCATTAATGACAACAACAACAACAAATAATAATAATAATAATAATAATAATAATAATAATAATAATAATAATAAATGATGATAACATATATTTTGATGTTATGGAATCTGAGTATGAGAAGTCTATATATATATATATAAATTTATATTATTAAATAAAATGGATGAGTTAATTGGTTAAAATATTATTTGAAAACCGTTTGGTAATAATTGTAAACAATTATATTGATAATAATAATAATAATAAATTAAAAATCAGATTGTTAAACATTATAATGGTTAATTTGGATGGATGAGTGTGTGTGATTTGATCCATGTATGTATATGTACTTGCATGTGTGTTCTACGTTCGTTTAACTCGCTTAAAAAGGTTTAAAAGGTACATGCATGTATAGAGCTGATAGTTTTGATGATGTGAACATTATTTTATGTTAATGTTACTGTAAATGTAATGAAATAATGAGTTCATGTCAATTTGCAATGATTAGCTTGCAAAATTCATGTGTTTAACATTCAAGAACTTGTATGAAATATGATCTAATTTCTGGAAAAAAAAAGTTTCTTACTGTAAATATGTATCATATATATTTCATGAATTGATGCTTCGTTATAATATATATATATATATATTATCTATTTATGTGTATTATTAGCCATAACCATTATTAACCATAATATATAATGTATTTAAGACAATCATTATTGAAGGGTTTTAAAAAAGAAGATACGACTGTCTTAACAATATGCAATAGTTAGACAACACTCATAAGCGTCACATTGTTCAACTCCACCACAAAACCTGCATATATATAAAAAACACTTATCTTTGTTGATGAAATGAGTATAAAACACTTAGGAGCACTAAATTTCCAAAAGTTGAATATGAAATGAGTATCAAACAACTTAAAAGTAATACATTTATATGTATATTTGATAAAAAAAAATAACTACAGGCTACATAAAGTTTCTGAAAACAATTTAAAACAGGAAATGCTAAGGTTTTTTTTTCATACAATAAGACTAATTAGGATCTACAAACTGGATTAGGCTTAAGATACCATTAAACCAAAAAACAAAATACAGCGGCAAGTGACATCCTAAACTTACCAAAATACAACCGTTACACCAGCATGAGGAGAGTAAACATACCTACAAAATACTTGCTCTCTGTTGGTTCGAGGTCCTCAAACGCCGTAAGTAAGAACGGGTAGCGCATAAATGAACCACTGGCATCATCAATCCTCTTAACAGTCGTGGAGCCATTTAACCCGATAACAAAGGGGTTGTCTTTTAGAATCCGGTATTGATCGGTGCTCTGGACTATAAAACCCTTGAGTAAATATATCCCGCCCTCTTTGAGCTTGTCAAAAAAGTAGTGTGCAATGTTATTCCGGGCGGTACAATGCATCACACCTCCCTGTGCAAACCAAACAGCTGACTTTCAATAACGATGAAACTCGTAAAAGGGAAAGGGTACGGGGGTTAAAAGGGTGAGAGTTACCTTTATATCACTGACGACATAGTCGGTGCTCATGTAGTGTCCATTGACACTTGTGACGTCCCACTTTCTGCAAACCATAACCGTGATGGGGTCGGTACTCCCTTCACGGAGGTCAGCAAGGACCATTTGGTTGCCAACACCAATTCCCGATGTATTCACACTAAGAGAGCTAGCCATGATAGTAGAGTAGCAAGTCTGAATACGGGCCTACAACAATAGGGAAGGTGGAGCTCATATAATAGAAATTCAGACCATTCACCTTCCCAGAAAGAAACCGGTGAATAATCAATGCAATTAAATCCAACCGTAATTTGTGGTGGTATGTAAACATCCCCATTAAATGATCACCTCATTAATCAATATCCATAATTAAAACCCTAAAATCTTACTTATGAAATAATATGACACAATTTCAATATTGGAAAAAAAGAAAGATATTGAACCAACACCTAACATATTTCTAAATCCCAAAATAAAATCAGTACTTCCATAATTAATAAAATAATAAAACATAAAACACCATTAACTTATTAACTAAAAAAACTCCCTAATAAAACATAAAACACCATTAACTTACTAACTTAAAAAGTATGACTGTTAAAAATAAAACTTATACCTTTCCCTTTTTTTTTATCTAACTTCACTCTTTGAACACCATTAACTTACTAACTTAAAAACTATGAGTGTTAATCACTTTTCTTGAATAAAATAAAAAAAAATATAGAAGACGAAGCATGATTTAACCAAATCATATAAACTAAAGTCACTTTTCTTATACCTTCTCATTTGCCATGATTCATGTGTAGGAGCACAAATACTTCCTCACAAAGTCAACTGCCCCTGATTTTGTTCCATCCTTACTTCCATCATCAACGATTAGTACCTGCTCTAAAACCAATCCTTTGAAACTAAGCTTTCAATATAACAAACACTGATTTGATTAAAACTGATTAAAACAGATCTATAATTAACAATTTTTGATCAAGTCATACATACTAAGTTTATTGTAACACAAACTATGATTAATCGGTAGTTAAAAAGATAAAGATGATATACTTTGTAATTGTAATTCCTATACTTTATTTTTTATGTTAATTATGTCATCGAAATCCAACTTAATTTTCAGTCGAGCATTTTAACAAACACCTGGCGTGCGTCGTTCAATTTACAATAATGTCCAAGTAATTAAACTGTTAATATCCAAGTAATTAAGCTGTAATTAAGCCAAGTAATTAAGCTATTAATCTAACCTTTGGATTTATCGACGAAGAACAGAGAATCGCTCGGAACTTCGGTGAGCATATCTTCGGAGCTAATATTGGATCTCCATGTTTTCTTCCCCTTCAATGTATAATAGGATCGTTTCACACAAAGAACCAATCTTTTTCATTCGTTTCACACAAATTTGGATGCATACGTATGTCAATCGTACCTGCGATTGGATCTTGTTTAGAGGTTGAGAGTCGATGGCTTCTTCCACAGCTTTAGAGGTTGAGAGTCGATGGCTTTCTCCACAGTTTCCCTAATTTCCATGTTCAAAACCCTAATTAAAACGAATAAGGTGGATGGAGGCGGACTTATGATTTTGTAATATATTATTTTAATCAATATTATTTTAAGTACTGCATTTAAAACATCATAAATGTTGATTTTAAAACAGAACATGTAACTAAATTTTAGATTATATATAGATTAATACTACCATTTATACAATAAACAAATACATTTTTAACTTATTTTTTGATTTTTCTTTAATAACTTTTATTTATTAGGTTTTCAAAAGAAATTGAATACATAATTTTTTTAGAAATTTTCTTGAAATTTACATCATATAAATAACTAACATGTTGGTGCATTGAGGTATTGTACCACATGCTTAGGGGGCTTTTTAAAAAAAAAAAGTTGATATTACATTTTTAATCCCCAACTATTTGAATTTTTACTTTTAGCCCATAAGTTTTCATCTTTTCAATTTAACCTCACAACATTTTACTTGCAACTTTGGTTCCCTACACTTTTCATATGTGGCAAATTTTTCGTTTTACGTTTTGTTCTAGATTTTGCGAGTTAACATGGTGCAACATGCGTGTGTGGTTCAACGTTTTTACGTTTCGTTTTACGCTTCGTTCTAGATTTTGCGAGTTAACATGTTGCACCATGCGTGCGTGGTTCAACATTTTTACGTTTCGTTTTACACTTCGTTCTAAATTTTGCGAGTTAACATGGCGCAACGTGCGTGTGTAGTTCAACATTTTTATGTAGTCTATTTTTTCCCACTTGACAGGTTCGCCACAACACGCAGGTCCTAAATGGACTTAGTTATTATTTTCTATATTTTATGTTTCGGTCGAATTTCTTCGCAATAACACACCCCGACTTTAATCTTGGTGGTTGTTCGCAATGGTATGACATTAGTGCTATTTGTCACGGTTTTACGCCCCCACCGCAACGCGGGGCCCTTAATAATAGTTTCAATATCAGTTGTATTAAAAACGAAGTTGTATTTAAAATAAAGTGTTTTTGGTGTTGTAAACTATACTGAGCCCCTTTACCGTACCGATGCCATTACGATTTACGAATCCAACAGATATTGACCGAACTACATTGGTACTGGTGTTGGTATTACCAGAACCAACATCAGTATCCATTTTTATGGTTTTCCCAGAGAAATGACAGGAGACCCAGGGAAACCTGGGTTAGATCCTTGAGCCAAACAGGTTTTACTGGTAATTCACCGTCGTGTCTATGGGCGGGTGGGTTACTGAGTTTTCCTCAGAATTGATGGTGGACTCGGGTTACTCTCGGAGTACTCCATTTGTCTAGTGAGTACCCTGAGAATGCTCAAGATTGATTATTTTGGCCATTAAAGGAAAAAAAAAGACAATAAGAAATGGGAAAATAGCAAGAATATCCATTGACTAGTCGTTTTTTCAGAAATAGCCAATTGAAACGCCTTCGCGAGCCTTTTCAATATCCTGAAACGGCTTAAAAAACATTTTCAAGTCAACCAATCCATGATTGCCACGTGTCCGACATAAGTCATTTAGTTGAGAACTTTCAAAACGGTTTGAGATCTTTCATTGTAGCGGCTTGGCTTGGCTTAAGATCTTTCAACACGGCTTGAGATCTTTCAGTGTAGCGGCTTGGCTTGCTTTAAGATCTTTCCTTGGTTTGGCTTAAGGATCTTTGTCACGACCCCCGACCCACCCTGGACGGAATCGGGAGCCGCGAGCAGTCCAGTGGTACCCGTGGTATCTGATTTATGCGGCAGCGGAAGTCTTTTATTACAGGATCTTTTCACCGGAAAAATGCTCGTTTAATATATTATACAAAGTTTTTAGGGATAAATTCCCATAATTTACAATACGTTGATTCCACACAGAAATCATTATTTTCCAAAACATGTTTTATTTATTTATTCACAATGAGCCACTTCTCTGAGCTTGTAGTGCTTTACTGCACTTTTCCTGGATCACACAGATCACCTGAAACATGTTTGAAAAAGGTTTTGTCAGCGGGGAAATACTGAGTGAATCATTCTGTTTTCTAAAACGACCTGTTAGTTATAAATTACAGTATTAAGGGGAATTACAATGTTTCTGATATCAAACCAACTACCCACAGTATTTGTCACTCGACCAACCATTGGCTAGCCCATTTGTCCAATGGTGTCTGTGACTGTGGTCAGATCACCCCTTGGCCACCCGTTTGTCCAAGTGTGACGGGAAATAAGTAATGTATACAAAACCCCACATACCGGCTGTAATATGGTGATTACATAGACTTAATCCCTGTAATTATAACCTTTGAAAATAATTTGGAGTTTTGTAAACTTACTCACAAACTGTGAGAAAACAGTTTAAAAAGAAGAATGACTCACATTGCAGATTAACGAGCAATAGATAAGCCTACTGATTAGCCTCGATTAACCTAAATTAACACAATGCACACACAGGCAGGTTAGTAACTAATACAGCAGTTACGTCAATTCACGAGATTAAACCCTCACAACGATTAATCAGTGCGATACTCGATAATTCAATCGGATTCACAACGAATAACAGAGCATAGTCCGAATTCGAACAGCACTCTAATATTCAAGTCGAAATCACGACGAATAACCAAAGTACAAGCTCAATTTGAGCAGCACCTGGACTATCGTTGGATAGTTATAATCGATCGGACGTTGAATCGTAATAGCGATCGAGTTATTACCCTGATTGTGGCAGCACCTCGTGATTAGTGTGTGTGTGTTGGACTGTTTCTGTAATAACTCAGTCTACGTAACTCGAATTTCCGTCGTTCCAAAGACAGATTTCAAGTTCCAAGGCCTAGTATTTATAGGTGAAATTGGACTCCCCCGCGTGTCGCGGAAGAAGTCGTGACCCCTGTCGCGACTCGCCTGGGGTGCACATCTAGCCTAGAGTAGCCTTGTCGTGGGTATAGGTCTGCTGAGTTGCCAGTTCGTTAATTTTCAATTTGTACAACGCGTTTTTAGAGATAACTATCAATTTAGGGTTTAACCCCCTTGAGTTTTAGGGGCCCTAATCCTGATTCTGATTATTCTGAAAATATTAGGGTTAGTGCAAAATTACTTGGGTGTCTCAATTAGGGTTTTCTTATTGACTAATTATTGTCCTAATTATTGATTTTAGTGGCAGTTGTTACAATCTTAGATTTAAGATATAACTTTTTTTATAATTTGATATATAAAATTAGATTTATTCAACTCGTATAATACACATTGTTTTTTAAAGATATAACTTTTTTATTGTTATGATACAGATTACATTTAATCAACCCGTGTAATACACTAGGTTATTAAAGATATATTTTTTTTATTATTTGGTATAAAATTAGATTTATTCAACCTGTACAATACACGAGTTTTTTAAAGATATTATTTTTTTATAATACACGAGTTTTTTTTAAAGATATTACATTTTTATTATTTAGTATACAAAATTACATTTATTTAACCCGTGTAATACACAGAGTTTTTAAAGATATAACTTTTTTAATTATTTGGTATATACAATGACATTTATTCAAATCGTACAATACACACGATTCTTAAATATATAACTTTTTATTACTTAATATATAAAATTACATTTATTCAACTAGTGTAATAAACGAGATTTTAAAAGTTATATTTTTTATTATTTAGTATAAAAAATTACATTTATTTAAGCCGTGTAATACACGGGGTTCTAACCTATTAATTTTTTATTTTCAAATTAAATATTTTTTATTTTCAAGTTAAAAGTTTCAGATTTTTTAATTGAGATTTTCAAGTTCTCAAATTTAATTGAGATTTTTTTAATTATTCGTTTATATTTAAATTATGTAGAAAAATCTCAAACCGTGTTGAAAGTTCTCAAGTCGTGTTGTAAGATCACAAGCCAAGCCAAATCTCTACATTTAGATCTTTCAACACGGCTTGAGATCTTTAAGTGTAATAAGTATGGGCATGTTTTTTAGTGTAGCGGACACGTGGCTATCATAGATTGGTTGACTTGAAGATATTTTTTAAGCCGTTTCAGAAGATTAAAAATGCTCGTTGAGTCTGAAAAATTGATTAGACTAGAAGGTATGGGGGCCGGCTGAGGCCCGGCTAGGACCGGCGCCGGTCCCCCACACCGCCCCTCTGGGGCTCGGCTCGGCACAACCGGCCACCCACAGCCGGGGTAGCCGGACCTCCTTTCTCCTCTTGCCTCTCACATATACCTATACATACATACATATATATATACATAAAGGGGTTCATCCCCCATCCCCTAGGTCCATCCCCTCCAAACCACTTCTACGTAGCGCCTACGTGGCGGCTCATCCTCTCCAAACCCAATCTCTCTATACCCTTTAGTCTTAGTGGATGGATATTCTTGCTATTTTCCCATAAGAAATTTGTGGCTAGTGGCTAGGCTTGGCAAGCCGGCTTCGTTGTATTCACGCGTAGACAGAGTTAAAAGACTTTGTCTTTTTTTTTTTTTAAGAAATAAACTAGGTTAGTTCCCCGTGTGTTACACGGATTGAACAATTTAAACTATATAGTATAGATATTTCCTGTAAATACAAAACAAAGACAGAGACATTTACATACCATATTGACATAAATGAGTTAATATAAATGTAACCCATCAACTCGTACATATTAATTAATGTCGTAGAGTTCGATAAGACGGCTCTAATGTCGGTTGAATGAGGTCAATCAGAGTCTATTTGATACCCTTTGTACGACTTCTTATTTTTTGAATCTTTGTATTTGATTCTAAACCTATTATTAATATTATTGATAATAATTTTAGTTATATATATCAATAATATATTTAGTCTAACATATTAATATTATGAGTTAATTACTGTTTTCGTCCCGAGGTTTTGTCAAAAATAACGGTTTCAGTCCATTAGTTTAAAAATTGCGATTTCAGTCCATTAGTTTCATTTTCGTATCCATTTCAGTCCACTAACTTAACTCCATCCATTTATTTTGTTAACTTTGAGTTAATAACTAATTCAGGGACGGTTTGCGTCAGTTTTAGAAACACAGGGACTTAAGTGTAAACTCTAAAACATTAAAACAAAAAAAATAGTAAATTCCAAAAAATCAAACAAATTCCAAAAAATTCTAAAAAATAATAAAAATTCTAAAAAATCATAAAAATTCTAAAAAATCCAAAAAATCCGTTTCGGCGCGAACTGTTTCGACCCGAACCGTTTCGAGCTGAACCGTCCGTACCGTTTCGACCCGAACCGTTTCGAGCTGAACCGTTTCGACGCGAACCGTTTCGACCAGTACCCTTTCGAGCCGAACCGTTTCGACCCGTACCGTTTCGAAGCCGAACCGTTTCGAGCTGAACCGTCCGTACCGTTTCGACCCGAACCGTTTCGAGCTGAACCGTTTCGACGCGAACCGTTTCGACCAGTACCGTTTCGAGCCGAACCGTTTCGACCCGTATCGTTTCGAAGCCAAACTGTTTCGAGCTGAACCGTTTCGAACCGAACCGTTTCGACCCGTACTGTTTCGAAGCCGTACCGTTTCAAGCCGTACCGTTTCGAACCGAACCGTGCCGTTTCGAACCGAACCCTTTCGAGCTGAACTGTTTCGTGCCGTTTCGAACCGAAACCTTTCGAGCTGAACTGTTTCGAACATAACCGTGCTGTATCGAACCGAACTGTTTCGAGCTGAACCGTTTCGAACCGAACCGTTTCGAGCTGAACCGTTTCGAACCGAACCGTTTCGAGCTGTACCGTTTTGACGCGAACCGTGCCGTATCGAACCGTGCCGTATCGAACCGTACCGGTTCGGCTTCGAAACAGTTTGCGTCGAAATGGTTCGCATCGAAACGGTTCGCGTCCAAAGGGTTCGGTTCGAAACGGTTCGCATCGAAACGGTACGGTTCGAAACGGTATAGCTCGAAACGGTTCAGTTCGAAACGGTTCAGCTCGAAACGGTTCGGTTCGATACGACACGGTTGGGTTGAAACGGTTCAGCTCGAAAGGGTTCGGTTCGAAACGGTACGGCTTGAAACGGTTCGGCTTCGAAACGGTACGGGTCGAAACAGTTCGGTTCGAAACGGTTCAGCTCGAAACGGTTCGACTTCGAAACGGTACGGGTCGAAACGGTTCGGCTCGAAACGGTACGGGTCGAAACGGTTCGCGTCGAAACGGTTCGGACGGTTCAGCTCGAAACGGTTCGGGTCGAAAGGGTACGGGTCGAAACGGTTCGCGTCGAAACGGTTCAGCTCGAAACGGTTCGGGTTCGAAACAGTTCGCGCCGAAACGGATTTTTTGGATTTTTTAGAAGTTTTTAGAATTTTTATTATTTTTTAGATTTTTTTGGAATTTTTTTGATTTTTTGGAATTTACTATTTTTTTTGTTTTAATGTTTTAGAGTTTACACTTAAGTCCCTGTGTTTCTAAAACTGACGCAAACCGTCCCTGAATTAGTTAGTTAACTCAAAGTTAACAAAATAAATGGATGGAGTTAAGTTAGTGGACTGAAATGGTTACGAAAATGAAACTAATGAACTGAAATCGCAATTTTTAAACTAAGGGTATCCGGGGTGTATGCGGGAAGGGGAATCGGGGAGTGGATTGCCGAGCGGGAAGGGTGATGCCAACAAAGAGGGGAGCCATTTCGGGGACCAATTCCGGTGGGGAGACACCGAAGAGGGTAGAGAGAGAAGGTGGGGCCATCATCATTTTCAACCAATGAAAACTTTTTTTTTTTTTTTAAATAAAAAACCAAATCACCTAAGAGGGGAGTGCCGCCATCAAAAAGGGGTATTAGGGGAGTATTAGAGGGGAGTTGACGTGGCACTAGTTGGTTGGTTGGGCGTAAGAGAGGGGACTCACCTCTTAGGTGAGCACCCCTTACACCCTAATGGACTGAAACCGTTATTTTTAACAAAACTCAGGGACGAAAACAGTAATTAACTCTAATATTATTATGAATTTCGAAACTTGTTTAGCTAGGATTTAAGATTTTATTGAAGTTTTAGTTTAACAATAGGTTATTGAATTAATAATAAGAATTTGTATTAGATTAGATTAAATATTATTATTATTTGTATTAGATTAGATTAGATTAAATATTATTATTATTAGTATTATTAATAATTTTAATCAATTAAATGAGAGAATGACAAGTGTCACAAAACAGGTTTCTTTTATTATATAGTATAGATTCCCCAATCGCGTAATCTTACCGAATCCGGAAAATAATTTTAATTTTTTATTTTTAAACCGGTAGTTCTATATTTAATTGATTTAGATTTATATATATTTTCTGTCCGGTTGTAGTTCTATATTTAATTGATTTAGATTTTTATATATTTTCTGTCCATTTTCTATCCAGTTGTAGTTCTATATTTAATTGATTTAGATTTTTATATATTTTCTGTCCAGTTTGGTTTTTCTATTAGATATTAACCCAGAATCACTTTTTGCTTGTTGAACTTAAGGGGTGTTAATTTCTATTACACACAGATTCAATCCAATTTTATGACTATAGATTATTTAAAAATGAAAATATTCAAATTTGTACCGCCATATAAATAGAAAAATAGAAGAAACACATTTTTATTCTTTCCTTAATCTTAAAAAAAAAGGTTATTGGATTTTATCACTCTCAACTATTAGGTATTGTCCGCTGTCACTCCCAACTATCACTTTGACTCCCACCACTCTCAACTTAACAATTTGTGTGTTTTGTCACTCCGGTTGAGTGGTTTTTGGTTCCCTTTTTGTCTTTTAGGAACAGATTCATCTGTAGTCATTATTAATTCACAAAGTATTAGTCTAATATCACCAATAACACAAGTCAAATACTTAGAAAATATTCATCTGTGGAGTGACACAACACACAAAGTGTTAAGTCGGAAGTGATAGTTGAAAGTGACAAGGATCAGTGTCCAATAGTTGGAAGTCATAAAATCCAATATCCTTAAAAAGACTATCGTCATTAATGAAGTGAAAAGGACTCAAAAAGGCTTCAAACTAATTTTATATGATTGTAACTATAATTGTAAATTGTAATTGTAATTGTAAATTATTATAAAAATTAACATGTTCAAATTAATACCGCTAAATAAATAGAAAATAGAAGAAACACATTTTTATTCTTTCGTTAATCTTAAAAAAAAACTATCGTCATTAATGAACTGAAAAGGACTCAAAAAGGCTTCAAACTAATTTTATATGATTGTAATTGTAATAGTAAATTATTATAAAAATGAACATTTTCAAATTAATACCGCTAAATAAATAGAAAAATAGAGGAAACACATTTTTATTCTTTCGTTAATCTTAAAAAAAAACTGTCGTCGTTAATGAAGTGAAAAGAACTCAAAAAGGCTTCAAACTAATTTTATATGATTGTAATTGTAAATTGTAAATTGTAAATTGTAAATTGTAAATTGTAAATTATTATAAAAATGAACATGTTCAAATTAATACCGCTAAATAAATAGAAAAATAGAAGAAACACATTTTTATTCTTTCGTTAATCTTAAAAAAAAAAAACAATTGTCATTAATGAAGTGAAAAGGACTCAAAAAGCTTCAAACTAACTTTAATACGCTAGGGTTTGCTATTCAGAAAGGGGTAGCGGCGCAGCTTGTTGCTCGCTTACATGCGATATTGATGTAAGTTGCTTTATTTGAATAAAATTACACCAACATGCATTTGTCCCCTTCGCCTTCGACACCTTTGGCTCCCTAGCTCCAGAAGCTATCCGTTTGTTGACTAGGGTCCAAAAGGTTGTCCACAGCAGTTGCTCATCAACAAGGGGGGCAAGGGTTTGCTATTCAGAAAGGGGTAGCGGCGCAGCTTGTTGCTCGCTTACCTGCGATATTGATGTAACTCGGCCAATATTTTATATATAAATCATATACACATTCAAATTAATACCGCTAAATAAATGGAAAATAGAAGAAACAAATGTTTACTCTATCATTCATTAAAACTATCGTCATGATTCATGAACATTTATAGTGGGGCAGCATTTGGGTATGAATTGCCTAATAAAACGTTTAATGGGGTGTGCAAAATAAAACACGTGATGGAGATATTGTTGGCCAATTACAGTTAGACTTTTTTTTTATTTGGCCAATTACTTTTTTTTTGATGGTTTATTTATTTAATTATTTACACCCCTTTTAACATAATGCCCCATAATGTCCACATTCCCACTACATCCATTTTAGAAAACGCCCAATAATGCCTCATTATTGACTGGGCTGCCACATGGCGCAAAACACCCAAGGGTATGACCATTACCACTACACATGGTTTAATGAAGTGAAAAATACTCAAAAAGGATATTTTAGTCGTTAAGTGAAAGTTGGTGTATTAATTATTACGAGTTGACGCTATCCGCGCGTTGCGACGGGATGATGATTATGAATGTTTATTATTACCATGTCAGATAGAAGCGAAAATTCTTTGATTTTGTTCTCTAAGCAAGATGGTATTTGAAGACGATGCCATCTGTGGTTTAGATTAGAGTTGCGACTTTCATTCTAAATAGTCACGAATCATGTTAGTCGATTGCAAAAAAAAAAAAAAGTGACGCACCGTTTGAAGAAAGCGCTGGTGAATTAACTATCATATACATCATTTGTTATGCATGTTGGTTGCAAAAAATATAACAATAAGTGATGCACCGTTTAACGAAAGTGTTGTTAATATAATTGCTATACATTCTTTCATTCTAAATATGTCGGTTGCAAAAAAATTATGCACTGTTTGAAGAAAGTATTGTTACATCATTTGTTGTGCATGTCGGTTGAAAAAAATTTCGCAGCTTTTGATTAAATAGATGCATCAACAAAAATAAGAATGTGGTGTATTAAATTATGTATTTGATATACAATTGCACTGTAGTTAGTATCATATTTAATTAGAATTTACTACTAAGCATCCTTTCGGTAGGATATTATGTATTTGATATACAATTACATTGTAGTTATAATATTATAATGTATCATATTTAATTAAAATTTACTACTAAGCATCTTTTCTGTAAAGGATATAATGGTTTGGATAGGTGCACGGTAACTTATATATACATAGTCGCTCATTTAATAGGAAATATTATTGCATTTTTGTGTGTGTGTGTGTGTGTATATATATATATGAAGGGTTGCGACTTTTGTAAGGGGCGTGATATATTTAAAAGTAGTTTAAACGTTTGCGATTTTTTGAAGGGGTGTGATATATTTAAGAGTTGTGACTTTTGGTAAGATGTGTGATATATTTAAAATTAATTTGAAGCGTTGTGACTTTTCGTATGCATAGATAACAGGGGTATTAAGGGACATGATATATTTAAAAGTAATTTAAAGGGATGTGACTTTTTGAAAGGGTGTGATATATTTAAAAGTTGTGACTTTTGTAACGGGTGTGATATATTTATAACTTATGACTTTTTATAAGTTGTGTGATATATTTAAAGGTAGTTTGAAGAGTGAATTGCAAGTTTTGTCCTTTATCTTTATACCAAGTTTCAAGCGGTGTCCTTTACCTTTAAAACTGATGAATTTTGTACTTTATGTTTCAGATTGTTGCACGGTTTGTCCTTTGACCCTAACCCAGTTATTTTTTTTTAGTTAAATCTGGTCATGTGTTTTGCACATGGGAGCAATTTTGTCATGTTACCTTCACAGGGACTAAATGTGTATATAACGTAAATTACCCAACCATTTAGAAAAAATAAAACTACTTTCTTATTCTCTCTCCCTTCACCTATCCCTATCCCTCTCCCTCTTACCAGCACCACCATATCATTCACCGCCCACCTCGCACCATCCCGATTTCAAATCTACCACTCGAATAAATAAAATAATTGAATACCAGCTCCATTTAAGTGTAACTTAGAACCTTCAAGTACATATAGAGCCAACTGAAGTTCATAAAAATTCAATTATATGTAAACAAATTATATAATATAAGTAAATAACTTACGGATGAATGCGCGTTAATGCTATAAGTTTGACCATTTAAAATCAATTTCAATACACCGAAAGTAATCCTGGCATCATTCTTGACATTTCTTTAGCTATCAATATTCAACCAAAAACAATGTATGATCTATCTTACACACCAAACAAAGAGAATACAACAAATCCAAAGAAAACAATCTCGTTTCGAAAAGGACCATATTCGATAGTAGAGATCTTGATCTCATCCGCTTCGTCAACCTTCAATCCCCAATTTGACCAAAAACGATTTGTAAACGAAACCCCCCTTTTCGTTTTCGAAAAATCCCTAACCCTCTACCACCGTAGCCCCTAACAACCAAAATTACCACCGGACCACCACTCCACCATCATAGCCCCCATCCCCATCACCACCATCACCACAATCCTGCCACCATCAACCACCCACCCTCCACCACCTTTTGCAACTACCAACTATCCATCACCGTAGCCCTCATCAACCACTAAAAACCTGTAGCGAACCAGCCATCACCCTCCACCAACAACCGCAACCATCCACCACCAACCACCAGATCTTCAACGTCCATAACAGGTTAGAGATAGAGATGAGAGAGAGAACATACAAAGGGAAGAGAGAGAGAGAATACATTCTTTTTGTTTGTAGATATGTTTTTAACTTTTATACACAAAATAGTCCTTACATGTTAATTATTTACATAATAGTCCCTAAAATGGTGCAATGACAAAAATGCCCTCATGTGCAAGGCACATGATCAGATTTAATCAAAAAACTAACTGGGTTAGTTTCAAAGGACAAATCATGTAACATTTTAAAACGTTAAGTACAAAACTCATCAATTTTAAAGACAAAGGACACCGCCTGCAATTGGGTATAAACATAAAGGACAATATTTGCAATTCACTCTAGTTTGAAAGATTATGACTTTTTTAAGGGGTGTGATGTATTTCAAACCTTTCATCCAAACCAATTTGTCTATATCCAAAACATTGGGTATATGTGTAGTTTTTTAAAAGTCGCAAATTTTCATTCTAGAGAGGCAACCTATTAGGATCTGAGTTTGGTTTTGATTGTGTTTTACGTTTGAATTAAGATGAAGATGAATGAGTTGTGCAGCGGAATTATAATGGAAACAAACTTTGTGCACAATCAAACAGGAGAATTGCTTTAATCAAACATTTTCAACAAAGAACCGAAAGATTGAATTTATTTCAATAATGATTACAATGCATGAATGAATACAAACTCCCCCTCAGCCCGAGCTCACGGTATTTGTTCGTGCAGGAAGAAGATGGTGAAAGAGCTAATAGAACAGTACAGAGCACTGTTCTATTTATAGACACGAACAAACCACTGAAGCATCTAAGCTGACGTCACCATGAAAGTGACATCTAACCTCCTAACAAACTCTAACCTCTAATCTATACAACCTCTGCTATGCTAACTACTGTTATTACAATTCATTACATATAGTAAACAAAACTACTGCTGCATCCTTCCACTGCTGTGAACCCAGCAATACTTGTCATGATCAGCAGTGCTTGACTCAAGGCAGTAGATTGGGCAGCAGGGCTTTAGTTCTTCATCAGACTTTAACTTGATCAGTAGTTGTAGGTCAGCAGTTTGTATAATCAGTAGATAGGAGGTCAGCAGATGTTGAAACCACTTTCAAGGGGAGAGACTTGTATGCATAACATCTGCTTATTCTGGATCCACTGACCTGATCCAGTTTTGGCTTTAATTATCTGTTCCTCTGATAGGGTTCAATCCCAACACAACCCAAGTTGCTTTTTATAGACTTATATAATTGCTATTCTTTAAAATTTATTTTTTTTAGAACGGCTTCTAGTTTATTCTTATAAACTATCTATATTTGTACAGCTTCTAGTTTATTCTTATAAAATATCTAATATTCGAAACTTACAGAATTTAAACCCTCCATCTCTTACGTATAAATAAAAGATTAAGTTCATAATCTTAAAAAGCTTTGTATTGTGCTTGATATGAGGTGATTTTTACACTACTTTTTACTGTGTTATCACGTACAAATATCTATTCAAGTATCATATTCCTTGATCCTTAATCCTTAATGTAACATAAGGGTGAGCGGGGCACTCCTCTCTTATGGGAGTCCCCTCTCTTACGCACACCCAATCAGGATATGCCACGTCAACTCCCCTCTTAAACTCCCCTCACACCCCAATTTGATGGCGGCACTCCCCTCTTAGGGGACTTGCTTTTTTATTTTTTTTGTTTTTTTATTTGTTGTAAAATTATGCATGTTTATAAATTAAAAAAATATTAATAAAAATTAAATAAAATTTAACAAAAGACATTTCATTAAATTAAAAATAAAAATTACATTCAAACTAGAAAAATAAAAATTACATTCAAACTAGAAAAATATAAAAACAAACTACTCGTCGTCGGAACTCACTTCAAGGTGAGGTAGATCTAAACGTCCGAGATGCTCAACGAGATCGTGTTTTAGTCTCCAATGCGTTTCTTCGTCAATGAGCTCGCTATAAGCTGTATCATCGAAGACGGGTTCGACTGGAGGATCTTGAATGTGTACCGGTGCTATCGCCCTTCCGTCGTCTTTTATAATCATGTTATGTAAAATAAGGCACGTATACATGATGGACCTTATCTTTTTCACTGTTTTGGAACGCATTGGACGATTTAGTATTCCCCACTTCGCCTTTAACACACCAAACGCCCGTTCCACATCTTTTCTTGCGGCCTCGTGTTGCCTCTTGAACTTTTTTTCATTCGGGATGTGAGGATATGGAAAAGACTTCACAAACACGGACCAGCTAGGGTAGATCCCATCAGTAAGATAATACCCGCGTTTGTATAAGTGGTCGTTCACCTGAAATGGACAATTTGGCGCCGTTCCGTTTCGTTGAGTAAGAAATAATGGAGATTGTTGCAGCACGTTGATGTCGTTTTGTGAACCCGCCGGGCCACAATAAGCATGCCAAATCCACAAATCTTGAGACGCCACCGCTTCTAACATAACCGTCGGGTATTGATGATCGCCTCTTATATATTGTCCACGCAATTCTGTGGGGCACATTCTCCAGACGAAGTATGTACAATCCAGACTACTCAACATACCAGGTAGGTGATGTCTCTCCTCATGAGCCTGATACAATAGCGCAACGTCGTGGCTCGTTGGTCTACGTAAGAATTCACCGGCATACTTTGTACAGACCGGCTCACAGAAATATTCAAGGCACTCACGAGAGGTCCTTTCAGACATATTTAAATACTCGTCGTTTTCGTCTGGTGGGTTACCGGTTGCAAGTTGTTTAATCGCAGAAGTAACCTTTTGCAACAGCGTGAAACTTTTCTTCATTCTCCCGTCCAAGCCCTCTTGAAACCACTCGTTATTCGCTTCCATGTCACTAACAATTTTTAGGAACAAAGACTTGGACATACGAAATCTCTGACGAAAAATATCGGCATTAAATTTTGGATTTTCGTCAAAATAATCGGCCATGAGTGTCTCTGACGGAATTTTTTTTTTTACTACACGATGCTGTGTTCAGTAGCTCCGCTTGTTGGATGAGATTTTGGAAGAAAATTAAGCTACCATCGCTTGACGATGAATCTTCATCGTCGGGAAAGTCGGGTAGGGGAGCAAAAAACGGGAACTTGAAATTCATTTTGTGTTGTATTTGATAGAATTTTAGAGTGAGTTTGAGAGTGGTGGGTGTGGTAAAAAATTAGATTTAAGTTGATTATTTATATTGTTAAAATTGATTTTTTTTTAAAAAGGACCGTTGCCCAACGTCTCTCCTCGATCCATGTGCAATTCAACACGGTGTTTCCCCCCGATTTGGGTCCCCGTGGTGATGGCGACGACGTTCTCGATCGAGGAATGGAGTCACCGATCCATCTCCCCGCTTGTGCCCCGTGCACCCTAACAAAATATTCCTTTGAAAAGCATGTAACATAACAGATAATACGGCTATTAAAAACCTGGACAACATTTAATAAAAAAAAAATAAAAAAAAATTCCATTTTGAACATACACAAAGGAAAATGTTGTGTCAAAATTTGACCATTTTGAACATATTGTTGTGTCAAAATTTGAAAAAGTCATGTGTTTGACCTCCCATGGAGACCTCCATTCATATTTAAATACATTCAGAATCCGAGTCAAGTCAGTCATCTCTCTGTCCTCTTCTCCACCGGAATCGTAACCGCTTCATTCACCGGAATTCGCACACGAAGATTCGCCGGAGAATAACCGAAAAATAACGGCGAACTGCGAACGGTTAACGGCGTGACGGTTTCGTAGTAATTTTTAAACCACCGCCGTTATTCACAGTCTCCGTTCAAGCACAACTTCTAAACGACGTCGTACCGATCATTCGCTCGTTGATTCACGTAAAATTGCAGAGGAAGAGTTGCCGGAACAATAACGGCGAACGGCATGACGGTTTCGTCGATATCTTAAATCACCGCTGTTATTCACAGTATCCGTTTACCACAACCTCTAACGACGTTGTACTGATCATTTGATACTGTTGATTCACCGGAAATTGCAGATGCAGAGTCGCCGGATAATTCGTCGATATTTCTAACCACTGCAGTATTTACAGTCTCTCCGTGACTCCGTTCAACCGCAACCTCTTAACGACGTCGTACCGATCATTTGATAGATACTGTTGATTCACCGGAAATTTCAGACGACGATACACTGGAGAATAACGGCGAACGGAGACCGGCGTGACGGTTTCGTCGCTATCTTCAACCGCAACCTCTAACGACGCGGTAATGATCGTTCGCTAATTGTTAATATCTCGTTTTTCGCTGAATTGCAATGCATTGGTTGTACAGCGCATTTTCTTCTTCTCCTTCTTCGTCTCCGTCGTCGTCGTCCACCGCCGATGATAACCGTATAAACAGTCGTTGTAGTAATCGTACGGCGGATGTTGTTTCGACGATGTTCTCTCCTCTTCGTGTCGCCGGATCTCATCACCGTCGTCACGTTAGCGGCTCAACGAATCACAAGCACCTCAAAGAAAACGACGTCGTTCACGTCCGTTCTCGTTCCGTCTCCACACCGCATACCTTGCCGATGCCGGAGTTATCAGCTCTTTTGAAACGCGAATTCCGCCGTGAATCTGCCGCCGATAAGAAGTCGAAGTACATTCTCCCGTCGCCTGAAGAGGCGAATAAGAAATCCGATGAAAATAGTAGAGATTCGGAAAGACCTATGAGGTAATCAATAATCTCTATCACTCCAATTTAGCTAATATAATCTCGAAATTGTGATAATTTACCTAATTTGATTATCTAGGGCAACTTAGATATTGTTGATTATTTCCAGCTGTTTGCAATGTGCATCGATTAATCATATGCCTTTGTTTCACTTTATCATTAACATTTAATTAATAAAATGGAATGAAATCCGACCTTTATTATGCCTTTATTTGCTTTATCATGAACTTTTAATTAATAAAATGGAATGAAACCCAAACTTTGTTATGCCTTAATCTCACTTTATCATGAACATTTCAGCTTAGGTGGCCTAAACCGTTTTAGGAATACAGAAAACAAAGAATCACAGTTTCAGAAATTGCCTCAAGGATATACTCATGGTGAAACTGTCAGTGCGCCGACAACTCCAATTTCAAGTCACGCATTCTTCCTACCAACAAACAAGGTGGACATGAGTCCTGGAATTCAGTTACGGTCAGCACCGGAGATGCCTTCACAAGATATGGCACCAGGTGTTGCGTATCATTATCACACTATTCCTCCACGAAGTATGCATGATTTTGATGGTTCATTCGTTCAAAGCCCGGAAAAAAGAACCTTTGGTAAAAGTCCGATGCCATCAAGCTCTCCACTGCACAAACGAACGTCATTCGAAAGTCCAACAAGTCGACCCGACAGCAATGCTCAAGCTACCGGGACTACGGTCCACCCTTTGCCTCTCCCTCCAGGAGCTTCCGGACTTCCACCATCTTCCCCACCACAAATCCGCAACAGATCTGATGTGGCGGCGAAGATGCCAAAACAATGTCAATGGAAAAAGGGAAAGCTTATAGGTTGCGGAACATTTGGAAGCGTTTACGTTGGCTCTAACAGGTATTAAAAAATTTTAAATACCATGTACCTAGTGTTTCTTCTCATATGGTGCATACTGCATACGCTAATACATAATACTATTTCTTCCTTTAATAGAGAAACCGGAGCTTTATGTGCAATGAAAGAAGTTGAAATACTACCAGATGACCCTAAATCTGCAGAGTCTATAAAGCAATTACAGCAGGAAATTGATGTTTTAAGTCAGCTTAAACATCCAAACATCGTACAGTATTACGGTAGCGAAATAGTAAGTATTTTTTTCTGAGCGCGCTGGTTATTTATTTGGAAGCAATAGTAGAGATATAACATGAGGCACATGCAGGTTGAGGACCGGTTTTATATATATCTGGAGTACGTTCATCCTGGTTCGATTAATAAGTATGTTCGTGATCATTGTGGTGGAATGACAGAGTCTATTGTACGGAATTTTACGCGTCATATTGTATCCGGGCTTGCCTACTTGCATAGCACAAAGACTATACACAGGTAACTATTACATGTATATTATTAAGTCATGAAAATTTTCAACTAATTATATGTTATGGGTATCTTCTTTCATTGTGATTTTGACACAACTGCATTTCATAGGGATATCAAAGGGGCTAATTTGCTAGTTGATGCAAATGGGGTTGTGAAGCTTGCTGACTTTGGAATGGCTAAACATGTAAGATTCTAAGTTTCTAACCTCCTTGCTGTATTATTGGTTGTTGGTTCTGTTATTTATACAAAACACTTAATGAAACTATAAATTTTGTGGTACAGTTAGATGGACACGTTAATCTTTCTTTGAAAGGAAGTCCGTACTGGATGGCTCCCGAGGTATTGTTTTCGCACAAGATCAACACTTTACATGTTCTTACCTTAAAACCGTTTTGCGTTCGTTACTGAGATAATCATTTTCCCTGCAGCTCTTACAGGGTAAGCCACAAAAGGATGGTAGTCCTGATCTCGCTCTGGCTGTTGACATATGGAGTTTGGGCTGTACGATTATTGAGATGATGAACGGGAAACCTCCTTGGAGTGAGCACGAAGGAGTAAGAAGAAACTTGTGTTTTTTAGAGTAAAATGCCATTTTCGTCCCTGAATGTTCCGATGTTCGCAGAGGTGTACAACTGATAGCTGCCCGTTTTGCGACTTTCGTCCGAAGGTTTGTTTTTCCGCATGTGGATCCAAAGGGTTTGAAATCTTGCCAATTTCATCCAGCTCGTTAACTCCATCCATTTTTATCTGTTAAGTCAGGGGTATTTCCGTCTTTTGTGTTAACTTAAAGGGGAATTTGGTCCTTTTCAGGGTTATCGGGTCTTTTTACATAAAGTGAAAAAGACTGAATTGCCCTTTAAGTTAGCAAAAAAGACGAATATACCCCTGACTTAATGGAGCTGGATGAAAATGGCAAGATTTCAAACCTTTGGACAAAAGTCGCAAAACTGACCAAACCTCAGGGATGAAAATAGTATTTTACTCTTTTTTTGTTGATCTTATCATATTTTGTTATTCGCCATGTTAAATATGCGTAATGCAGCCTGCAGCAATGTTCAAGGTCATGAAGGAGACTCCACCGATACCTAAAACAATGTCACCAGACGGAAAAGATTTCTTGCGTTGTTGCTTTATTAGGAACCCTGCAGAAAGGCCAACGGCTATCAAGTTACTTGAACATAAGTTCTTGATGGTAATTTTCATTCCATATTCTATGTTTCTAGTAATACATCATAACATCGTTTAAAGATTAAAGATCCATTCCTTCAGGTCCAAAACCGAAGAGCACGTTCAAGATAACAATAGCTTGGATTGATAATCTCCATTTTTAACTCTAAGTGCAGATAAAAAGCCTCGGAATCTAAAAAGCTAACATGGGTTTGCTGCGGTTATTGGAAGCTTCATTTGCACTCGTTTGTTGGTAACAATAAGTTGTACACCTCTACGAACATGTCCTGTATGGAGCTTGGTGGATGCAGCCTTTCAGTTCATTAGCTAGCTTGTAGTCATAGGGATTTTGTATTCTCACTTATGTAGACCGGAATCAATCATCTGATCTTGAATAAAACCGAACTGAACCAAACTAGTTTGTTTGGTCTGTTTTCTAAGATAACATGTATTTGCGTAGTATTAAAATCATTTATTCGGTTAAACAGTTCAATTTCATTTAAGATCCAGAGAAATTACGTCAACAATGGAACACAATTGAAGCACATGAAAACTCGTTGGCTCGGTTTGGTTCAATTCAAGGTCTGAACATCTAATGGGTTGCATGATTCTAAAGTCTAAACATCACCTGCCTAGAAGTGTCATCAAATAACCTTAGTGTTGACTAGTTCCAATATGGTCAACTTGATTACAAATTCTATGATTCTACCTGTGATAAAGATGGTGTGGTTCGGTATCTGGTTAGCCATATGGCTAACGATACCTGGATTGCTGCATCCCTTCTTCACTTGCATAATCATGACTGTGTTTCTAATGTAATCAATATCATAAGTTTTGTTTCTTGCGGTTTTCGGAAATGATCTGATTAAGTAGTGAATAATGTGTTCGTTGTTCAGGGTTGAATTGGGTCGGTTTTACTTGATGAGACCAGCAGTTTCACGAGTGAGAAGTTCACACACTTGTAATGGGAAGTTCACGCGCGTGCATGAACAAATTGGTTCGCAAAATTACTAACATATTGGTATCTACCTTTTCAAGTTATGACAAGTTCTTGAACTGGTGCTCAACCTTGATGAATCAGGCTCACGCGTGATTCATTCTTTGACATACACTTGCAACCACTTTGCAAAAATGCAAACTGCGCATAGTCCCAGATTCGGCTGCATGTGCAACATTTGTCATCTTTTTCAAGATATTCTTAACAATACTAAGCTCAGCATTACTGGTCCAAACGGTCAAGCTAGAAACAAATGCGACGTTGTAAATTAGAAACTCTGCAACTTTAAATGGTTGTTTGGAAGTGTTAAAAATGGTCAACTATATAAGTCAAAGTCAACTACGTTGACCAGTTAACGAGTATGTTCAATCTCCATTGGCAGTGTTGAGATTGTTCTATCTCCATTGGCAGATCATTGATGCGAGACAATCACAACAAGAATACTCTTGCTTTGTTGATAAATACCTATTAGAACTAGTACTCTGCACTCACAGTTGCTGGAAAACTACTCTAAATAGCAGCAATGGTCGTCGTGGATGGTCGCCACAGACATGCTACCGTGGTTTCATGGAACATGTAAGCTTTACGGAATCTTATGGTGATTGCTGGTGGTTTTCTGACTACTCGTGAGTTGAGACTCCGGTGACAGTAGCTGTATATGGATCTCCATCGATAATCGATATCTTCATTTCATTCTCTCAGCCGGTTTATGTTGGCATAGAGTTCTCATGCGAGTATGTGATGGACTTAGGCTGGAGGGTGTGGTATAAAGCTCGTAGGGGCTTTATCACGCCACATCAGCGCTATGTCACATAGGGGGCTTTAAAGCCCCTCCCTTTAACTTGCATACAATGATTTAAAGCCTCCTATTAAACAAAATAAATAAATAAATAAATAAATAAATAAAGAGATAAAGATTTGATTGGTTGAAAAGGATGGGCCCCACCTGCTTTTCCCTTTAACGCTCGTTACTGCAATGGCGGAGCATTGATGTTGCCCCCCCCCCCCCCCCTCTTTGGCGTGCAGGGGATGGGGTGGAAGCGCTATAGGGCGCTAATGAATCTGATGTGGCCAGGGGCGCTATACCATACCCACCGTGCAGGGGATGGGGTGGAAGCGCTATAGGGCGCTAATGAATCTGATGTGGCCAGGGGCGCTATACCATACCCACCGGCCTTAGAAAAAGGAGAGAGAAGTAATTAGTAATTATGGAAAATGTATTATTTTAAATTTGTAGAATTCGATAATGGATAAAAGAACTTAGTTAATTTAAGAGAAATTATTAAATATTTTTCAGCTATACTCTAGTTGATTCACAGTTCCTATAGAAATAATATCCATCTATAGTTAGAGCAAACATAATGATGCACAATTAGAAGTTCAATCATTGTACATTTGTACTCATATTGGTGCACCACTATAATATAATCATTTTAGGATACCCATAATTTTAAGAGTAAATTGTTGTTTTGATCCATGTGTTTATAGAAAATTGCTATATTTTACAAATATGAAACGTCTTGCAAAAAACACACCAACGTTGAATTTATTGCGATTTCAGTCCACATGACTAACTTTCATCGACTTTGCTGTTAACTCCATGTAACAATGGTTCTATGTCAATCATGTGGTTCACCAACAATAATCAAAACATCATGGACTGAACAAAATCCTAGAAGGCGATTCGTTTGTTGTGACAGATGGTGATGAATCAGAACAGATATCATTAGTATAGTAGATACATCACAATATGTTGAACAGTTAGTATACAGATAAAATCTAGCCTATATGCAAAGACAGAGGAAAAAAAAAAGAAGAAAAAGAACAAGAGTTACATCATACTTGCAAGGATCTTCAAAATTAAGGAATATAAGCACAACAACCTTTGGAAAAAGAAATAAGATAACACATTTAAACTTTCAAAAAGCATCCAAAAAAATTACAACTTGATAGAAAATCCCTAATCCGAATAAAGTTTGAACTCATAATCCGACCAATATCATTTCGGCATTTCATCAATACAAGGAATTGCTATGAAGAAACAAACGATAAAAGAGAATTACCAATAAACAAGTAAAACATAAACTACGATCCGTTACTAGTGGCATCTCTATGTCAAGTCAAATTCTAGATCATCAAAACAATCGAATGTGTTCATACGAAATACACATTTGATATCCATTTACCTATAAATAGTCTACAACAACAAAAAGAAAGGAACAATTGATAGAAAGAGCAAGTAAAGAGAAAGAAAAATTAGAAAGAGGAAACAAATCCAGTAACAATCTTTGAAAAAGGAAACAAGATATCACATTTTAACTTCCAAAATACTAATGATATCTTTTTTGAAAGAAATACCAAATCAAAACCATAGATCATCAAAACAATCATCCAATTCATCCGTTAGAAACAAAACCGATAGTGTTCATCGAAGTTTCACATCTGATATCTAGTAACAAAAAAGGAGCAATCTTTAAAAAAAGTGAAATATGATAATACATTTGAACTTCCAAAATCCTAAAAGGTTACAACTTGATATAAACCCTAATCGAAACAAAGTTTGATATCATAATCAAATCATTTTTAGCATTTCATTAACACTATCAATTGCTAAGAGCAACACTACATAACTCAATGAAAACAAAACCGATAAGAGAATTACGAATAGAGATGGGTAATTACCATACTGCCTATCACATGTTCGGCATGTGACCTGGAGTGAACAACAAAGTTGATGTAAGTTAGTCATGAGGACCGAAATCACAATAAATTAAAACCTGGATGTGTTTTTTGCAAGATTTTTCATATTTGTAAAATATATCAATTTGCTATAAATGGCATGGACTAAAAGAACAATTTACTCCAACTTTAATAGATAGTTAATCTTTTTATACATGTAAATTTGTGATGCATGAAATTTATACATGTAAATTTGTGATGCAAAAAGAAAAAAAAAACTAGTTCATGAACTGAAACCGACAACCCGAACTGACCCGGTTTTGGTTCCAAACCGGTTCCGGTTCAATTTCAAACATACGATTCAAGACAGGTTCTCCTCTCTTGGTATCATCGGTGAAATAAACACCCTGCTTCCCAAATTCCCAAAAGTTTTTGATACCACGCAACATGGGATGGTGTTGCATGTGGTGCTCACATGCCACGTCACGATTTTGTTTGGTATGAATTGATTTTGTATCCATTATAATCAAGTTACACCAATATGATGGACAATAAAAAAAAGTTTTATGTACTGTTTTTAGGTAGTACAATTTATGATTTTATTGCACTCCTTATATCAATTTGACACCCTCATAAAAAACAAGATACAAGTAATTGTGAGGTAGTGTGCTTTTCGGGATTTTGCGAGGAGTGAGTGAAATAATGAAGTAAATAACTAGGGATATTACGAGGAAAGCCCTGGATTCTTGGGCATCTCTGGCATAAAACCTCGGGAGGCGACAATTGTCACCTGCCTTTAGCGATTTTATTAATATGAAAACGAGTACAACTAAATATATAATATAACGATCCGAAATTATACACATACAATGATGCGTAATAAAATAATAGGGGGTGGGGTGATTTTAATGATTGACTAGTGGGAATACCCGTGCTTCGCAGCGGGCTATCAGGTATTCATCCAGTCGATTACGATACCGACACTCGCTATAGCAACTAAAAGAGAAAACTTAAAAACATAAAGTCGCAATATTCCTAAAAGAATATGGACACATGTTTACATCAATTGAAAATCTTATAAACGAATATTGGTTCCAATATTATCGATACCAGTTGCAAATTTGTGATTTTGTTTGACCGGAATTGGTGTTAAAGTATTGGCATGGTACCGTCACTCGAGAAAAACACTATATTTAATACAATCCCATTGTCAACAATATTTATACCGAACTAAACACAATCGCGTACTTATTTTTTTTAGAGTTAACGAACACAAGTTATCGAAAGAAAATCAAATTAAATAGATTAAAAACGTACATTGTTTATAGAAATATGGGGTTTAAAAATTAAAGGGTAAATAAAATAATTAATAATAATAAATTGTATTCGACGTTTATTATTCATAGGAGTGGTTTTATATAAAAATACGAAGACGTCAAAAATTAAATTAGGTTTAACCAAATAAAATAATTATACTTAAAAAACTGGTTGTCACTCCATTTAATTTGGTTATATTATAAACCATGTTTTATGTTTTATCATAGTCAATATCTTACTAAATAAGGTTGCTTGAGTTCATTGTGATCATTAAAGAATTTAAAGCAGATGCTCATTTTTCAAATAAGTGAACAAACATATATAAGTTTTAGTGAAATATTAAAATGGATAGACAAAAGAAAAGCAAAGAAAAAAAAACAACTATAATAAAGTACACATGTCAAAATATAGTTGGCTACAACATTTACTAATAACCAATCACAAAGTTTACTGTTCAACCCCTTATGAATTGTAGCTACAACATTTACTAATAACCAATCACAAAGGTTACTCTTCAACCCTGTTGGGAAACAAGCGGTCTCAAAGAATCCCAACAACCCTCCTAAAGCTAACAATAGAGAAATATAACTGAACACAAGAATATACGTGGAAACTCTAAAACCGGAGAAAAACCACGGGCCTCCAGAGAGAAAGATCCACTATGCGACAAACTTTTACAATCACACAGACTAATCACCTAACAAACTCCTTGTGAATTGTAAGTTATGGAATAGAATAGAATAAGGAGTAGAATAGAATGATTAAGAGTCTGAGTGGATCTAACTATTATCTACAGTTGTGTCATGTGTATTCTTTAGGAAAAAAAAACCCAAAAAGCTAGAAAGTTATGTGAAATGTATCTTTGGTGTTAGACGTGTAGTAGCTAGTATTCAGTTGTCTGAAATTAACAATACTTATATTCAATGCAGGAAAAGTAAACCGGTACATGTATTCTGATATAGGTATAGCTTCGCTGGTTCTTTCTACCATGTAAGATTAAATATATTATGTTTAATATTTAATCTAGTAGCCATTATAATCATTTACATAATGTAGATCAAAATATATAATAACCTATTAAATAATTAGTTGGTAATTGTTGATGGACCATATTACTCTTATTAACTAATTAGGTTTCCTCCTGTGTGCTTATATAAGGAAAATTATGTAGAGGTCATAAGGTTACACACTTAATTAGAAAACCTAATCATAACATCAGTATCATCGACCTCCTCTCTCCCATAACCGATTCCCTTGTCGGTTTTCTTAGTCCCCATCATCAGTTAGCACCCTAAGGAGGAACTAGATCACACTGACAATTATGTCGAACGGGATGTCATCTTCTCTAACTGGATTCTCCACTGCATTGTCTGCTGTAACAGGTATGTCAACATATTTTTCCATTATGATTAAACAGAACTGATCCAACATGTGGTATCAGAGCATATGTTGATTAGTCAGTTCTGTTTTCTATCCGTAAATCTGGATTAAAACTGGAAAACAGGTTTTAAAACGATATTTAAATTCGTTTTTTTTCTGTCATCCGAAATCATTAACTGTTCGATTTCTGTCATCCGAAATTGCATCTCGGATGACATGTTCATTCTTATGTTACTGTCCGAAATCATAATGTTCAAGTATTGTTTAAATGATTGATAAATTCCCAGATTTCGGATATAGTATTAAGGTTATTTTTATTTAGGGTTCATTATGTTCTTAGTTAAAATTCGAAATTTCCTTTATGTTTTGGAATATGATTTGAATTGTGGAATGTTTTCCTAATTTTGATCTAATTTTATCTACTAAGGTTTTCGAAATCTGTTAATAGGATAAACAGATTATGATTTTTGAAAATTTCTGATAAAATTAGATGAATGATAAAATAGGAAACTCTATCACAATTCCTAAGATTTCGAATTTTCTGTTATGTTTTCACATTAACAGCTGTAACAGCTTGAAGAACACATTACGGATGATCATTACGGATGATCATTCCGGATGAACATTGTTCGCCCATTACGGATCAGCAACCGTCTGATCCTTCCGGATGAACATTGTTCGCCCATTACGGATCAAGAACTGACCATTTTGGATGAATCTCGGACTAAGCATTACCATCCGAAATCATCCGAAATCCATCACGGATCATCAAGAACTGACCATTTCGAATGAATCTCGGACTAAGTATCATCATCCGAAATCATCCGAAATCATCCGAAATGACTCGACTTACGCGTCTTGGACACATCCGAAATCATTCGAAATTAGTCATTTCGGATGAATCCAAGACATGATTCATCCGAAATCATGAGTGTTCATAAAATATGGCAGTTAATGTGAACCAAAAATTTGTAATTAAATAGTTGGTTTTGTAATTACTCAGTTAATTAATCAGAATCAGATAATGCTTTACAAAACCAAAATGGCTTAACTTGAGTGAGCTTCTGATGTATCATTTCTGGCCAAAGCTGATTTGATAAATCTACTTATCGTTCAAGTATTACGAAAGCTATGTTAAGTGTGCATCGTAAACATGAATGTCTTAATATCTGGCCAAAGCTGATTTAATTCCTTCATAGATGGCATACTTAACGAGTGCATAACTAAGGTGATTGTCTCAATTTCTGGCCAAAGCTGATTTGTTACAACCACTTTGCACATATGCTTAAATGATTACACTTCTGGCCAAAGCTGATTTGTCTTCATTTAAGTAGAATTTTTAACTAAGTCTATTATTTTGATGTTAGTAATAGACAATATCACAGCTTCATAATGTAAAATGGTCATTATTTATGCATGCCTTAGTTTAACATGCCCTTAGATCACATTAGAACTTCTTCCTTAGTATCATAACTTGCTCATCTTATTTCCAATATCAGCACCAAATCAGGGGATTCCACCTTTGACTGGTGATAACTTTGCTGCATGGAAGGATGCTCTCATGCTTACGCTTGGGCTGCTGGATTTTGATTATGCTCTAAGGGAGAATAAGCCAGCGGACCTTACCACTCAGAGTACTGCTGCTGAGCAGATAGTTCATGAAAAATGGACTAGGTGTAACCGCATGTCTCTCATGTTCATGAAGCAGTCCATCAGTAATGCAATCAGAGGAGCCATTCCTGATTCTGAAGATGCTAAAACCTACTTGGAACATGTGGAGGCACAGTTTAAAGGGACGTCTAAAGCACACGCTAGTACCCTTATCCTCAAGCTGGTGACAACTAAGTATGATGGGAGGAGCGGCATTCGCGAGCACATCATGATGATGAATGACATGGCCAATAAGCTGAAGGGGCTGGAAATGGAGATCAGTGATGGTTTCCTTGTTCATTTTACATCACTTCGCTTCCTTCGTCCTTTGAAGCATTCAAGATCAATTACAACACTCAGAAGGACAAATGGACGATGAGTGAGCTGGTCGCTATGTGCGTACAGGAGGAAGAGCGTATGAAGATGGATCGCACTACTGATGTTGCTAACTTCACCACCTCCAACACTAAGAAAAGGAAGAACAATCATCAGAGGAAGGATGCTTCAAAAGTCCAAAGGCCTAATCCTAATACAAGTGCACCCTCCAGCTCTAAGAACTCCTTAGGCAGAATCCGCTGCAAGTTCTGTAAAAAGGCAGGACATATGCAGAAGGAATGCCCTGACTTTAAGGAGTGACTGGCTAAGAAAGGTAACGATTATTTTATGATACTTGAGTCCTATAATTTAAGTGTTCCTGCTAATTCTTGGTGGTTTGATTCTAGTTCTATGGTTCATGTTACCAATTCAACTCAGGGATTCCTTCAATCCGGAAGCTGGAAAGAAACCAAAGAACGCTTAAGGTTGGGGATGATCGAGAATTAGAAGTGAAGGCCATTGGAACATTACAATTAGTTATGAAAACTGGTTTATATATTAAACTTTATGATACCTTATATGTTCCTGAGGTAACTCGGAACCTTGTATCAGGACCAAAGTTAGACATGGACGGTTTTGTTGTTTCCCATGGTCATCGCAAACTCTTTATCCTCTATGATTCTGTTCTTTATGGTACTGGTATTCTGGATGGTGGTCTCTATAGATTAGAACTAGATGATGGCTTTTCCAAATCTTTGTTGTCATATAACATTAATGAATCAATCACAAAGATGAAAGAGAAACGAGACTTAGAGACTTCATCCATGTTGTGGCATCAGCGTCTAGGCCACATCTCAAAAGAATGATTAAATCGTCTTGTAAAGGATGAAGTCTTACCTCTTCTCGATTTCTCTGATTTTGGAACATGTGTCAAATATCTTAAAGGTAAAATGACATTAGCGAATAAGAAAGGTGCCACTAGGAGTTCTAATTTATTAGAACTCATTCACACTGACATTAGTGGTCCCTACCAAATCGCTGGCATAACAGGACATACTTCATATATCACCTTCATTGATGACTATTCTCGTTACATGTACTTGTATCTTATTAAGGAGAAGTCTGAATCTCTTACAACTTTTAAAGATTATAAGGCTGAAGTTGAAAAGCAATTAGATCGTCAGATTAAAGTTGTTAGATCAGATAGAGGCGATGAATATTATGGAAGACATACTGATGTGGGTCAAGCTCCTGGTCCATTTTATGAGTTTTGTAAGGGCCAGGGGATTGTGAACCAATACACCATGCCTGGTACACCTTAGCAGAATGGTGTCGCTGAAAGAAGAAACCGTACCCTTATGAACATGGTGCGTAGTATGTTAGCCAACACTAATTTACTATTATTCATCTGGACTGAAGCGTTAAAAGAAGCTGTTCATATACTCAATAGAGTTCCTTCTAAGTCTGTCCCTAAAACTCCTTATGAACTTTGGACAGGAAGGAAACCGAGTCTTAAATATATGAAAGTATGGGGCTGCATTGCTGAAGCAAAACTTTACAATCCTTTCCTAAGGAAACTTGACCCTAAGACAGTTACCTGTTTCTTTATCGGGTATTCTGATAATTCTAAGGGTTATCGTTTCTATTGTCCTTCCCATGTCACTCGTATTGTTGAAACCAAGCGTGCCGCGTTCCTGGAGGATTTCAAGGTCGGGGGGAGAGATTCGTCGCTTACCATTACTCCGATTACTCCTCTTGTACCCAATGCAACTACTGTACCTGAAGCTACTGCACCAACTGCAAATTTACCTCTACAATCAGAACCCATTATACCTCATGACGAAGGCACATCAAATACTCAAAACCAAGACAACGCTGAACCCGATAATCCACTCAGGAGGTCATCTAGGCAAAGAAGGCCTACTAATTGGGATGATTATGTTACCTACCTGACTGAAATGGATCCCGGAAAGCTCAATTATCCTATCTCTTATAATGAAGCCATTAGCAGTGATCAGTCTTCTGAATGGAATAAAGCAATGATTGAAGAGCTTGAATTCATGAAGAAAAATGACGTTTGGGATTTGGTAGAATTACCCAACAGTGTGAAACCCGTAGGATGTAAATGGGTGTTCAAAACAAAACTGGATCCGAATGGGAACGTTGAACGCTACAAAGCGAGATTGGTTGCAAAGGGCTACACTCAGAAAGAGGGAATTGATTATCAAGAGACGTTTTCACCTGTCTCTCGTAAAGATTCATTAAGGATCGTTATGACCCTAGTAGCTCATTTTGATTTAGAGCTGCATCAGATGGACGTTAAAACCGCTTTCCTTAACAGAGACTTAGACGAAGATGTTTACATGAAACAACCTGAAGGCTTTAAACCTGAAGGTCAGGAGCATCTAGTCTGTAAGTTGAAGAAATCCATTTACGGGTTAAAACAAGCATCACGTCAATGGTACCTCAAGTTTGATGAAGTCATGAAGAAGCAAGGTTTTATGAAGAATCAAGTGGATCAATGCACCTACCTCAAGATGAGTGGGAGCAACTTTACTATACTTGTCCTTTACGTAGATGATATTCTATTGGCAACTAATAGTTTAGACATGTTGCATGAGTCGAAGCGGTTACTCTGGCATAACTTCGACATGAAGGATATTGGAGATGCTTCTTACGTCATTGGCATCGAAATTTACCGAGATAGACACAAAGGGATCTTAGGATTGTCTCAAAGGGCTTACATAGATCGTGTCCTTACACGTTACAACATGTAACAGTGCAAACCCTCCGTCGCTCCAGTAGTTAAAGGAGATGTTTTCGGTTCATTCCAGTGTCCGACAACAGAGGTTGAGAAGGAGCAAATGAGCCAGATACCTTACACATCAGTAGTCGGGAGCTTGATGTATGCTCAAGTCTGTACTCACCTAGATATCGCTTATATTGCTAGAATGCTAGGCCGTTATCAGACTAATCCTGGCCTAGATCACTGGAAAGTAGCTAAGAAGGTACTTCGATATCTGCAAGGGACGAAAGACTATAAACTGACTTATAGAAGAAGTGATCATTTAGAAGTGGTGGGCTATTCTGATTCTGACTTTGCCAAATGCAAAGATGACAAGAAATCCACTTCGGGCTATATCTTTATGTTAGCAGGCGGCCCTATCTCATGGAAGAGTCATAAACAACATTTGACCACAACTTCCACAATGATGGCAGAGTACATTGCTGTTTATAACGCAACCTGTCATGGAATGTTGCTTAGAAATCTAATCACTGGACTCAAAATCGTTAATTCCATTTCTAGACCATTGAAGCTTTATTGTAATAATTCAGCTGCCGTTAGTTTCTCGAACAGTAACAGTTCGACTGGAGCTGGTTTATATCTCGATACAAAATATTTGTTCGTACGTGAACGAGTTGAGAAAATAATCTTTGTATCGAGTATATTAGTACTAAAGATATGCTTGCGGATCCGATGACTAAAGGTCTCCCTCCTAAGGTTTACGAAGAACATGTTCGGAATATGGGATTTAGTAAAAACCGTATTTAAGCATATTGTACTAGCTTATGTTTTATGATTAATGAAATTTCCTCAGTTTGATTTTGTATGTCTCTAGAATATGTTCAACCGGTATAATGACATATAGACAAATAAAGTTACAAATCAAACAAAGGGCTTATGCGTATTTTGATCATAACGATTAGGTTTTAAATTAAGGTATAGTATGGCTAATGCGGGTCCTGAGTCGCATAATGATCCAACGGCTGTATTTCTCTGCTATAGTACTTGTTTAAGGCTAAAATGAGTGTTAACTCCTGATCAGGCTTATCTAATACTCATAGTAAATGATTACTCGGCTAAGTGGGAGAATGTAAGATTAAATATATTATGTTTAATATTTAATCTAGTAGCCATTATAATCATTTACATAATATAGATCAAAATATATAATAACCTATTAAATAATTAGTTGGTAATTGTTGATGGACCATATTACCCTTATTAACTAATTAGGTTTCCTCATGGGTGCTTATATATGGAAAATTATGTAGAGGTCATAAGGTTACACACTTAATTAGAAAACCTAATCATAACATCAGTATCATCGACCTCCTCTCTCCCATAACCGATTCCCTTGTCGGTTTTCTTAGTCCCCATCATCAGTTAGCACCCTAAGGAGGAACAGATTACACTGACAATTATGTCGAACGGGATGTCATCTTCTCTGACTGGATTCTCCACTGAACTGTCTGCTGTAACAGGTATGTCAACATGTTTTTCCATTATGATTAAACAGAACTGATCCAACAGACCAATATGCTAATAGGTAGTATCCGAAGTTTTTCATAAAAATCGTATGAATCAGGCAGCTATTTATGCATCAAATTTGAATGTAACACGAGAGTATATATTACAACGTAAACATTCTAACCATCTTGTGTTTTTTTAGTTATTTTAAACAAAGAAATATTTATAAAATCATCCATATTTAAAAAAAACTAAGCAAAATGTGTGTTGCTTGATTTTGTTGGAAACCACATAAATTCACCTTTTGAATGCTGAGATCTTGATTTTGGATTTTGTTCCCCCTCGCAATGATGATCGACTTGAACAATGGACATAGCATCAATCTCCTACAATAATGCGACCGGACATATAGAGTTTTTGGGCAATATGTTCTATTACTTGTTAAGTACGGTTTCTGCATGGTAGGACCTCTAGGGTTACTTCATGTTTGCATATTAAAGAAGCACATAATGGCATCATACTTCTTTTATCCTTTTCATATGCACCAAAAGGTTAAGTTGCACATGCTGATTTCAATTCATGTGTTTTTTATAATAATTTAATCAACGTCATTTATGTGGAACATAGACAACCATGTTTGTACATATGTTGTTGTCATATATGTTGTCTTATCCAACTGTTGTACGTGATGTATAGCAGATGTTCCTTAAACTTTAAGAGCGTCTCCAATGGCTCGTTTGTGAGAAATTTGTCCCCCCCCTTGGAGCCGATTTGTCGGAGAGGACTAAATCCATGGCCACAAATAGCCATATACAGAGTGAGTGAGTGAGTGAGTGAGTGAGTGAGTGAGAGGAGGCCAGAGAGGGTAAGTGGTGCATCCGTGCACATTTGTGTGACAAAATTCGGGCAGGTGTGACATGGCTTTGTTCATGGGACATTATGTCAGAGAAACTCCAACCATTTGTACATTAAGTTCGTGATAAGGAGGTGAGGATCTGTTGTGGAAGTCTAGGGATCAAACCCCAGCACTCCCCAATTTACTCTGAGACACTTGATGTACCTTCCTCGTTGTGGTCGTGGGACCGGTAGGTGGGGACACCTAGTGGACGGCATACACCAATTTTTAGATTTATAAATATTAATGGGTTGATTATATATTTTTTGAGGGATAAAATTCTACTCATGATAATTATATGGGTTGATTATATATCTTGAGTGCAAGGATAGAATCCTGATGAATTATTACTTACAATATACTATAAGAAGCTTAAATTAAATTGCATATTACACTATAAAGTAGTTGGTCCATCAACAATGCATTAGGTAAAAACAAAAAGAGCACAAGCTATTGAAAAGTAAAAATGTGAGGGGCAACCAATTTGACAGTTAATGGTTTATAAAATGGATGATAAAAAAGCTTAGCCTCATCAAATTTAGTTTAAGTTCCTGATCTTTTCAGAAGAGAAAAGATTACAACAACAAGAGTAAAAAGTCTCCGAAGTAAATCTCCGGGCACCTCGCTACCTTAACTAGTACAAAATCTTTAATTTTGAACGGAATGACCGACTCCAGGACTGTGACCAGGTGTAGTGGGTCGAAAAGCGTCCACACCATAAGGTGGTGGTGCTTGGCTAGGGTTTGTAGAACCATGGTCTTCCATCGCCTTCTCTTGATAATTTGCGGTACACCTAAAGTTTTCACCTATCTTCCTTGCTTCATTCGCTTGCAACACTTCAATAGTTAGTAACATAATGAAAATACAACACAACGACTTTCTATTCCATCTTGCCATTTTAACAGAATGAAAATATTACACATAGAGCATTAACAAGGTTCTTAGGGCTATATATAGCTCATAAAGGAGAGGAGTATGCCAAGTTAGTATTTATGAAGATCTTGCAAAACGAAAAAAGGGATAGCATGCTAGGGCCTGAACATCATAGGAATAAGGAAAGAAGTACACATTTGGTAGGCTGGGTGGTGAACAAGAGTATATGTCCTAATCAAGAGCAACGTCTTATATTAGATACTCCATTCACCAAAAAGATATACTTTTAATCATTGGATCGATGGATTATACTTTCATCACGAAATATAGTAAATTTAATCCTATTCAACATCAAAAGTAACAAAAGAGTGTTCAAATTGAAGAAAAGAGCAAGGACATGAAACTTGGGTTCAAAATCACATTTAGTTAAGAATTATAAACGTATAATTTAGTTAAAAATTTTTTTTTTTGTAACTTTCTTAAATAACTGGCTTAGGATGGCTAATTAACCCGAACTTGACGTGAATACCTAAAACATCCAGGATGTGAATTTAGGTATTTGATTAGGTATATGATGGTTAAAAAAACATGCAGATTCGGATACGAGTATATTAATGGTACTAGTCTAAGTACCCGTGTGTTACACGGGTTGATCAACAATAATTAATATTATTCAACACCATCTAAGTAAACATCTTAATTAAATAAATGTTGAACTACAAATCGATTACGTTTAAGACTGTTACTTGGAGATACCTCATTGTCTTTATCCGTTTCCAACGTGCGACTCATGCCGGCAGAAGAAATTGGCGTTACATTATCACCGACGCAAGAGATGGAAACCTGTGAGAGATAATAATGTTAACAATAAACAATTGTAATTTCGCGGGTGGACTAACACACAAATATATAACTTAAAAATGTTAAAATAATCCTTTAAATGAAATAATCGTTGAAGTAACGAAATCCATCCCTCTACCCGCGGGTATGTAATGTATCAAACACAGTTAACAATGATTGAAATATACAACAAAAATCGAGATTGTTCACCTGAGATCGAATTGAAATTCAACAAACAATGTACTAAATCAACAATGAATCATCAACGAATTTAAAGTGTCGAACTTGATAAAGCGACAAATAAGCCGAGAGACCTGCAAAATTGTGACATGTAAGCACTTTGTTTGTCCTCGCACCCAAGTTAAAAAGGTCAAAATTTTAGAAAATTTAGATCTATAGTCTAAGCATTGTATGCACCCGTTTTATTCAATGTTGAGTCTTGATCAATTTGAAAAACATCATTACTTTTAGTGACTTGTTAACTCCTATCCAGCCTAAGTATACATATTGGAACCATTTTAAAGGTTGTAACTTAACTCAAAATGTAACAGGATAAAGTATGAAAAAGCCATCCAATACACACCAAAACGCATAAAACCTTCCAAACGGTTTTAATATGAAAAAAGTTCAAATTATTATAGTAATCATCTAGCTTTCATAATAACAACGAATTGTAATCATTTATACGTTTTATAATTTTTTTTTAACAATTTAGTGTTTATGAATTAATATGCTCGACTTGTTTTGACTTGTTACCCAACCCACCTGCAACACCTTGTAGGCTTGTACAGTCATTCACACTCAAAAGAAAGAGAAAATATTACCAGCACCTCACTTGTTGCAGCAGAATAGACGTCCTAATCAGCCCTAATTGACCCGAAAACTAATAAATATAAGAGCATTATTGCATGGTGAAGATGTAATATTATATAATATGGCAATGGTTGACTTGAATAAGTGTATCAAAATGTGAGTAGGCCTTTGAATCCGCAACAGCTTCAATTGCCCTTCTCTGAAAAAAAGATCAAGCATGACATGTACTGTTAGTGAAGTGTGTTAAGATGTCATGGAAAACAATATAGTCAACCAAAGTATGGTGGTAAGGTTTCTATAACTGCTTTGGATGTTATCTTATGTGTAATCTTTCACAACTTTATATGTGTTACAAAAGAAAGATGGCAAAAGGGCATGCATGCAATAATTTTGAATGTGTCAAGTAAAGAAGGAAAACACTATCCCTTTAGATTACCAACTAAACCTTATTTGAAATCAATATTTGTTGGTCATATAGAGTATTGGTCACTCTAATGATATAAGGTGCTTGCACACAATAATGGTGACAACACTTAGTTAAGTTTGAGCTTCATCCATACTTTTTTGATAGCTTAGTTATCAATCCTATTTAGAAGTTCTTAGAAAAAAATCAAAGAATATTAAATTCAGAAAACACTTGCATCCGTTTTAAGACACCTTGTTTGTTTACCTTTAACTTCAAGCCAATATCTTGACATTTTGTTAAGTAGAAGCCACATCCATCTTTGGGTTACGCATTTGGTTTAAGAGCTTCCGAAATATTCAAGACGATCTCTGTAAATGCTACGAAGCCACATCCACCAAAAGAATATCAGTCACAAATCAATAACTAATTGAGTATTAGAAGACGATATCCAGATTTCGCAAGTTTGATAATTAGATTACGCAAGTTCAGTCACAAATCAATAACACAAGCCAAAAATGACCCGTTTATAATTAAAATCTCTATCTACATAAAAATGAATAGAAATAATATAACCTTTCTCGCAACCTCAAGGTGTGCAAACAGCTTTTGCATAGGCTAAACACATTATCAACAAACTTATAAAAAATAGAAAAAATATCAATTAAAAACCAATTTAAATTACTCAAACTTCCCACAAAATGATACGGGGAAGTGGGTACCTCGAAAGAGAAGTTATTGTAATATTATCATAATCAAAATGCAAGATGTTAATTCACTTATGTTCCGTCTCTAAAACATGGAAGTTTCTATGATCAATAACTCTTATTTCATTGCTCATAATAGCACCGGCATGATGAAATATAATGATTCATTTGAGATTGAGCAAAGTTACATTCCAATTGTTTTTTATTGATGATGATACTTTCTTCGAACGAAAAGTTTTCAAGACTATTCCGTTAATGGTCTAGAGAACTTTCTGTTGAGAGAACATACCATCATATGCAACTCAAACTTATTTTTACACAGAACAACTGAATTATTATACTTTAAAAGTAATGTTCCAGGTCTCTGTTGGAGGCATAAAGCTTGATTCCAATGGTTTCTTTGTTAACCTCATCTGCCATTGCACTAAAGGAGCAAAACAATGTGCAAATTTTAGTTTCAATATTGATATCCAGCCTTTTTTTTTTTTCTTATAGATGCTTATTATTAGTAAAATGAAACTTTATAACATACTTAATATTAGTGCTAAATTATAAGTTGAAAATTTTGTTTTAATCCTATTTGAGAGATTAAACACAACACGAATTGACCCGTTCTTAATTAAATGAAATTTGATTAAAAATGAAACAAATAAAATTTAACAAATATCCGATCAAACCAAGAAAAAATTACCGTATTTACCTGGAACTGATAGAGCATCTGATTTGATTCAGTGCAAGGGGAACAAATCCTGATTTAAAAACAAACATTAGGGATTTGGATTCAATATATACGAAATAAGAGTTTGGATTCACCTTAAAGGGACCAAACCCTAGATTGACCAGCAAACAAAAACTAAAAGAATTAACTAATTAACCTGTTTTGAAGAATGAATAATCAATGTCAGATTTAGGGTTTCAATATGGAAAAAAAAAGAAAAAGAAACACTATTAGCATCTGTAAATGAAAAATTCATAAACGAAAAATAGAAACACCATACCTATTATATAAATCACAGAGTGCATCTGATCGTTGGAGTTGCTGTAAATAGCAAAACCTTCAATTTTTATCTTCGTGAATCACAACCTGCAATTTCTTTCAAATTATGCAACCAAAATTGCTCTTGGCTCCATTCATCTTCAGCTTCATCAATTGCTAACAACAATAGAAACAGTGATGTGATATATGAATTGTAATTAACAACTATATTGTTCTCTTCTTCTTCGATGTAACAATAAAAACCTGCAATTCAACACTTTCTATAAACTTGATATTCAAGATATCAAAAATAGATCTAAAATCGATTCATAATCAACACAAATTTCGATCTCATGTTTTATTACTGTTTTTGTGTGAATTAACAACTGAAAAAGATGAAGAAGAAATCGATGAACTTGTGACGGCGGATGAATGCGACAAACAAAAATTGTCAAAGTGGAACGATCGCCTTAGATTAGGGTTTGTGATGAGGAGATTATTGAAAGGAATGATCTTCAAGAATAAGAATATGGAATGTATTTATTTTTGGAAGATGATTTGAGAGAAGATGAGAGGATGATTGAGAGGGATTTGGGAATTCTTCTAGTGCAAGATTATGAAACGTAGAATAGGAAGAGTCTATTAAATTTGCCGCTCAAAGGGAAAAAAGAGGAAACAATAAAATGCCACGTGGCATCTAATAGCTTAAGTTCATACCAAGTGGCCTAAGATTGTTTCATTTTATTATAAGGTATAGATTAAGTGACACCTGGAATAATTACTTAAAACCATGTACCTGTATAACCGAATTACATACCAAAAAAAAATACTTTTTAATTTTACTTTTCCTAGATCCTTGTTAATTCCAGTTGCTTTATCTTATGGAAACGAACTTTTCTTTTAGAATATGTGTTTGATGTTATTACTTGTATTTGTATTCTATATCATGAGGTTTATATCATCATAATATTTGCATATTTTGGATATTTCAAACATTTTATATTATTACATGGGTTTGAGAAAAATGAAAGGCTTTATAGAGAAATAAATGTATTTTCCATTTATATAAACTTGAATGAGTTTTTTAAAATAAATATGTTATTGTTGAGGTTGGTTGCGTTTGAAGGACATAACGATTATAAGTCTTAACTTATTTTTTATATTCCATATTATTTCTTGCATCACACATAATAAATATAGAGTTTGATATTAATACATATAATCCTAATATGAACTATACATACAAAATTATAGAAAATATAACATTACTCATTTTAAATGATGCGTTTACGAAGTAAGAATTTTTTTTTGAATACAAAATAATTAGTATATTTTATTTCAAATTAATATTTTCTTATTTTAAAAAAGTATTATCAAAGTAGAAGATGGAATGGAATTAGTTCATAATCTAAGATTATAATATTAAACATATATATATATATATATATATAAAATGTTTATACATATGTGTAACATTTGTGATAACGATAATAACAAATTATAAACATGATGAGATTTTAAATTTTTGGTTACGTCAAATATTGATGGATATATAAATTTTTGGTTATCCCATCTTTTCTTGATAAGTTTGTTTTTATTTACTAAAGTAGAGATATTATACTAAAGTATAGGTAAGTAGATAACTAATATTAACTAGTCTTAATTCGCCCGCGTTGCGGGAAGGGAGGCGTAATATTGTGCTACCAATGTTGCGGAACCAAGGGCATAAAATCGTTTTAAAAAGCAACCAAACAATGACCAAAAGTGGAAAAATATAAACCAAAAACACGAATTTATAACAACCAATGACTCACGTGATGTAAAACGTAGACGAATTTGAATTTATACCGACACGTATTAGAAAGTCAGAGAGTAAAAAAAAACCCAAGGGACCAAATATTACCACCAAACACCGTACTAATTAGCAATCAAACGATGACAAAGTTGAAGAAAAACGTAGATAAAAATTAATAAAAAAAAAACTAAACTCATTTAATATTTGTAGCAAAATTATTAAAAACCAAAATACAAAATTAAATAAAAAAAAACTCTAATGCTTACAATGAAAAAAAAATAAAAAAGTAAAAAAATAATAATTATTATTCATTAGTATGCTTAAAATTAATATATAAGTAACATTTTTTTCTCAATTTAGGAGAGACTAAAAGTGTCAAAATGAAGAAATCACGTGCCAAAGTCAACAAATGCAAACATTACTATTGCTCATGATGTTATGGATTAATACTATATATCCATTATCTATAATCTATAATACTTTATTAAGAGAACTGTGTTTTCTACCATTTTCGTAATTTTGCCATAGCTACAAATCTTGAAGCACCATGTACAAATGAAAAAAGCCATTTTAGAGGGGGAAACTTGGACATTGTCCAAAGTTTTAAGACACTTTGAGGGCAATCTAGACATTTCATCCATGGAATCCATGCCCACTTATGTCTTTCATTAATTGAATTAAATTAAGGAATTAAATAAAAGTTTTATAATAATTAAAGGAATTAATTGATTAAATTAAAGGTTAGACATGCAACCTTTGGGATTTTCATGATTTAATAGTATGTATAAAGAGTAAAATGCACAGATAGTCCCTAGTCCCTGTGGCTTGGTGAAATTTCACCTTTAGTCCTCAACTTTTCAGAATTGCACTCTTAGTCCCTGTGGTTTGACAAGTTGTTACTCGGATAGTCTCTAAAGCGGATGAAGGTTACTCGGATAGTCCCTGTGGTTTGATAAGTTGTTACTCGGATAGTCCCTGTGGTTTGACAAGTTGTTACTCGGATAGTCCTTATCATTTCACATCCACTTAACCAGAAAAGCTAACCTCCATCCGCTTTGGGGACTATCCGAGTAAAAACTTGTCAAACCACAGGGACTAAGAGTGTAATTTTAAAAAGTTGGGGACTAAAGGTGAAATTTCACCAAACCACAGGGACTATCCGTGCATTTTACTCTATGTATAAATATAATAAATAGATTTATATGGACTATATATATACTATCTATAATCTATACTACCTTATAAGCTAATCAACCGTCATCAGTCATTTATGAGTTAGTCTTAAAGCCACCATCATTTCTCATTATGGTTTTAATAACCCCAACCTGTAATCGATGACTTACAAAATCATTTGAACCTTCAGATGTATATTTATATATTCCATATACGACCACATGAGTCCCAATATCAAGCTATGTCTGCTCTCTCAAACCTTCACCTATACATGTTAATTAACCCCCGCGCTACTGCCATGGCCCTTATCCGATTCATCCGTCACCTGCTCGATAGAAAACTGAAGTAAGTTTCTTATTCCTAAGAACTCGTGTTGCTTCGATCCTAAATAAACACTAAAACAAACCACTTTTTATGCATCAGATTCTCTGGTCGATCACCGGTAAGTAGTAAGTAATGGAGATCATGAATGCTGCAATGCATACAAAAGAAAGTTCATCAATTTGGGGTTGGTCACTAAGATGTATAATTATTTGGAAGTGCTAACTTTTATTCCACATCTATTAATTATAAATTTCTTTTATGATGCTATCAACATTCACTAGATATTTTACTACAGATTTTTGGCTTATTTCTCTACCCTCTTTTTTTAGGGGCAGAACCGGAAATAAAAGTTGTTCCACTCAATAGTGATTTAAATGTTGTTCATGGCACCGGTTTTGGTACCTCCATATGTTCCGTCATTAGATGACATTGAATTGATGGTAAGAAGCAAATGTAACGCCTTAGTTTTTGTATTAATCCAATTATGTTTTTTCGTTGTTTGTTTAAGATAGTACATATAATTTGTGATGACAGACACTAGAGTCTTATAATTTGTTGGTTTAAACAATATAGGTATTATAAAAAGGTGGGATTAATGTGTTTTTTGGCAAATAAAAATGTATTATTAAAAGGTAAGTTATATAGTTAGTCTCTTTTTTTATGATAACATGTATTATTATTTGGACTATATGAGTACAATTTGCAAATTGTTTCACTTTTTAATAATGTTTGCATTACATTCTCATCATCTTGAGATTAAATTTGTTTTGTTGGATTTAGCATGTCAGTTAATTTGTTTCTCTAATTTTCATTCTAAAAATCAAGACAATTGCTACACAGAGGGCTTGAAAAGGTGGGCAACTAGTCACTCACCTCGAACACATGGCTGGTGAGCATTTAGAAACTAAATATGTTTTGATTTATCATCAAACAATTCATTAATAGAAATCTGAAACTATATATGCTAGCTAAACTTTTCACTCATTAATTCTTACAAGTTAGCGATTTTTTACTAAACCCCAAAACCTTAAATAAACTAGACTTTGAAAATGAATTTTTAGAGATTATAATAAGTTGTTGTCATTATCCGTAAATAATTATGAAATTTAACGTTATGAAAAATAAATATTACAACTATCATTAATATGGAAGTAAATTTTAGAAACCCATTCTTCAAGTTTTGTAAATTTTTGCCACCATCAGACTTAGAGTTCAACCAAAATCAAGTATTTTTTTTGGTAACGTACGTGATTACGATTGACGTGGTAACGTACGTTATAGCGATTGACCTTACGGTTGCGGTATTCTGTGCACGAACCCAGCTACTTGTGATAGAACATTGTTGCCAGTATTTTGTGCTAATGGAAACTGTATCAATGTTCACCTTTATGATTTTCGGCAGGTCAAATCAGATAACGACCAAACTCTTGCCATGTTGCGTGTGAAAGAAAACGACAACACTCCCGCCGCGAAGCGCGGGGAGAAACTAATATCATTAATATATAAAATTACATTTAGTCACTGAATTCATTTAGTATAGACTTAGAATACTACGATGAAAATGGATGTGTAAATTTTAAGTTCTTTTATCTTCTTTAGAAGCCATTGTTGAGACACACAATTAAAAATATGTGAAACTTACATAATTCACGTATGGTGGCTTGTAATAGACGTTATAATTGAATATGATATTAGTCTGGACACCCGCCGCAACGCGCGGGCATTCCTACTATTAAGAATTAAGAATATTGAAGAGATATATATAGTCATGAATATAAGATCATTTCTAATATTTATTAAATTCAATCATTTAATAGTCTTTATATTAATTTACTTATTATTTATTATATTATATGGTTAAGGTAGTATGATAAATTGCCACATGTCATTTTGGTGAAATCCTTTATTATAAGAGAATGTCATGGGGCATTAAAGTTACTCTTTTATTAGTATTAGATTTTGGATATTTCACACATTTTATGTTGAGTAAATTACACATATTGTCCTTTATTTAAACCCCAAATTTCAGTCCTTATCCTTTATCTTTAATTTGTGCAATGCGTGTCCTTTAAAAATCAATTTTGCTTAACCCATGTCCTTTTCTCTAACCACCATCCACCCAACCCAGTTAAATGTTCCCATGTGCTCTCACATGAGAGTCAAATTGTTAATATCCCAGCCCCTAACCATTTAAAACCCCCCTAGCGTCTTCATTCTCACAAAAATTAGGGTGTTTTCTTCAAGTTTTTGCACGAAATCATGGTATACTGAAAAAAGGGTTTGGGGTTGGGATTCTCAACGGCGTGCGGTATTCTTAACGACGAATTCACTTCTTATTTACATACACGCACTCATCTTCATCACCTACTTAGTTTCATCATCCAACTGACTATTGCTTAGTTACCCACATCGAAAAAATGAATTTTTCGAAATGGGTATCCATTGTCTTGATCGTTTCTATTCTTAAACCTTAAATCTCAAATGGGGTTTTAGAGCTTTCGCAACAGTTCCTTGATGAATTTGTGAAGAAAGATGAAGTATTAGTGGGGATTAAGAGATAGATACACGAGAATCCTGAACTGGGTTATCAAGAATTTGAAACTAGTAAGATTATTATAAAAGAATTAGATAAAATGGGCATTTCTTACAAATACCAGGTTGCAGTTACCAGTATTGTTGGGTTCATCGGCTTCGGTGGGCCTCCGTTTGTTGCTTTAAGAGTAGATATGGATGCTCTTCCATAGTTCCTTTGCAGGTTTGGTTTTCTTATAAAGCTCTAGTTTAGGGCTAGTTTAGGTGTTTTAGTTTAGGGCAGATAATTTGGATGTTTCTGATCAGTTTTAACTGTTCTTACCGGAATCTAGCCGGAATTACTAGAAGTAATCTGGCTGGAGCATCGCCAAACTGGCCTGGTTGGTTGGACGGGCTGGTTTTACTTGTTTAGTAGTTTAACAGTTTGGTATTAAAAATGTAGTCGTCTTGGGGTTTTAAAGGGTTTGGGGCTGGGATATTGACAATTTTACCCCTCACGTGAGGGGCACATGGGTGCATTTAACTTGGTAGGTGGATGGGATTTAGAAAAAAAGGACAATGGTTGAGCAAAATTGCTTTTTAAAGGACATACGATGCACAAATTAAAGACAAAGGACAGAGACTGAATTTTGGGGTGTAAATAAAGGACAATCTGTGTAATTTACTCTTTTATGTTAATGATGAGATGTTATAATATATCATATATTATCTAAAAATCAGAATGGTAAGTAAAATAAATGAACTAACGAGTATGTGACATGCTTTACAATTGAGTATAAAACTAGGATTACTAATACCATCTCATTAACCTTTGTATAATGGGCACATTTTTAATCGTTTTTCTTAGCGTTTAAATAGGTTTTTGATGTTTATAATTAATATATTACTAATACTAATAAATAAACAAACATTAACCCTACAACCACAACTTTAAAAAACATAGATTTACATAAATTATTGGACCACGATCACACAACTCTCAAATCTTAATCACGACAACACATCTTTGTGACCATAATTTTTAAAACTTGAATTTTTTTTTTTGGGTTTCCTGCAATTGATTTAAGGTTTGATTTTTAAGTTTTAGTCTACTTCTAATTCATGGGTTGGTTCAGAATTTAGGCTTTTGATCTAAGAGTTGTACAACACCACAAAAGTAATTTGAACACACAAGTAATTTGAATTTTGATTTTAGGTTCTCATATCTCTATTTGGATTTATGTTAGATACCTAAAGTTGTGTATGAAAAATGTGTGTTTATATGCTTGTATTTGTGTGGATGGCGGATGCGAATAAGGTATGCACAATTATCCTCCAGGCAATCAGCTGCGTTCTATATTCTCACAAATGGCCACAATCGTGTGCCTAGTAAATTGCACATTAACATAATCCATCCTTTGAAATCACTTGATTTCTCTGCAATGTATTGTACCTTACAAACGTCCTTCATCTCAACATCATTATCATCAACTTTTACATTTATTGTTTTTATAACTAAGTTATTTATCGTAATAAACTATTTATTTTTTGGCAAATTGGAAAATAATAATCCCATCTTTTTGAAATTGGCCGATAATAATCCCAAGTCAGTTATTAGCCAATAATAATCCGACCTCGTCTAATTTTTTTGTAAAATAGGCGGCCGTTAAAATAAGCTTAACGGATTTAATTTTTTTTGCGAATTACAAACCGATGTTTTAGGGCTTTTGATCAGAACGAGGATACGAGTCGATTGATGTAAAACTTACCTCGAAATTGTGTTCGAAATCGCTTGAATTTTGTTAATTGGAAGTTAAACACCCGAATTGAAGCACCGTTTTCGTGGGTTGGGGGGAGTATTTTGAGGTAAGTTTTACATCAATCGACTCGTATCCTCGTTCTGATCAAAAGCCCTAAAACATCGGTTTGTAATTCGGAAAAAAAAACTTAACTCCGTTAAGCTATTTTAACGGCGGATTATTTTACAAAAAAAAATGGACGAGGTCGGATTATTATTGGATAATAACTGACTTGGGATTGTTATCGGCCAATTTCAGAAAGATGGGATTATTATTTTCCAATTTGCCTTTATTTTTTTACAATATATTATCAAACTACCAATAAAGATTAATAATAGCGGAAATTTAAACGCTTTAAATCCATAAAAAAGTTTACAACATAAAATTTGTGACAACTGTGCCCTGTAATCGATGTACAGTGTAAAACAATATCAATTATCAATAAAACAATGTTTTTTGGTGTTATTATATGTGGATTTTGTGTTTGATGATTTTACGATTTGATTCGAGTTCGGTTTCGAGCTTTAAATCGCTTTCTGGAAGGTTATACGCAAACTGGTGCGTAAACGTAATCAGTTTAACGCGAAAAACACTTCGGGATAGTGACATAGGCTTAACATACCTTAAATAACCTTTACATAACTTGGAAATAAGTTTTGGATGGTTTGGTGTGTCGAAAACAAGTCTATTCGATCGCAGGGACTATTTGTGTCAAACTGCGAAAGTATGTCGATTCGTATGATAACGAACGTTCTGGAACTTGATCATAAGTTAAACATACTCCAAATATGCTTTAAATAGCTTAGAAATAGGTTTTAAGGGGTTTGGTATGCGAAAATAAACTTTTTGATCAAACAGGGACTAAAAGCGTCAAAAAATGCACAAGTTTGCATTTTCGCGCATATCTTACGTTCTAAATATATTCGGACATCCAAAAATTTTTTATAATCATTAAAATATTTTATTTTAGTGATTGGAATGCAAAAATACCATTCGTCGCGCAATTTGGATCGTTTTTGCGTCCGTTCGAGTTTTCGTCGTAATTAACTGAATAATGCAACCGTACGACCAAACGAACCGACATCCGAGATGTTTTTGAGTGTATTTTAAGTTCCCTATGCTTTAACATCCTTGTGGAGCCTTGAAATGGGGTTAATGGGACTTAAACGTGTCAAAAAATGCATCAAAATCCACGTTTTTCACTTGCAGGGACTGGTTTTGTCATTCTGTGAAACTTGCTCTAGCGGGGCGCGTAAGATGAGACCATATCTTACGCGAGGCGCGACCTATTGCCAGACAGAAACATTGAATCTGGTCCAATTCAGCTATTTTGATGGTTTTGATCACTGAATTGCAATACCATTTGATGGTTTTTGATGTCCCATTGTTTAGCATACCATGGGCTACACATGGAGGGTCAAGATCAAGGCACGAATTACGAGAAATGATCCTAACGGTTCTCCAAAATCTATATATACCCACCATGTTTCATCTATTCAGCTCATAATTTGATTCATTCTGCTCTAAGTTGAAGTGTATACTTCATACCTGAGTAATTTTGAATCAAAATCTTCCTAGCTTGGACCTTTTGTAAGTCTCTTTCATGCTTTTATTGCTTTTCAAGCGTAAAAGTCAAATAGTGTTTGACTTTCTGTTTTGACCACGATTGGTCAACACAAAGTTCGTTCGAACTTTGTAACGTGAGCGTAATCACGATGGTTATAGTCCCAAGTGACTATACCTACTGATTACCACGTTGATTAGGCGTAGTGACGAATCATAGTTTCGGTCAAAGTACGTGTTTATGCGTATTTATCCTTGGGTATCAAAACACTTTGTTCTGATATCAAAACCTGTTTTCTAACTTAGTTAAACATGTTTTATCATGTTTAACTCGTCACTTTTAGTCTAGTGCTTGTATAGAGTCGTCAGTCAAGCGGTCTTGACAACCGCTTAGACTTTCGAACTCGACCCGTTTGGTCGATCGTTAGGATCTGACAAAGCATATTATGTAACCATAGTTGCATAGGGAATAACCTTCTGAGGTTATACCTTATGGTCACTTAGTTTAATTAGTTGTATGGTAGGTAGTTTATATGCCTTAGGAAAATGACCAAAATGCCCTTTTCATGCATAATTGAATTTTAAACATATGTAACCTAACTTTTGTCACTTAAACTGATTATGCAACATATTTAAACATGATTAGGCATATAATACTTGTCATAGGACTAGTTAGGCGTCTCGAACGCGTATTTGCGCGAACGAGGCGTTAAAGTAGCGTAAGCTACCTTAATGGGTCGTAACGGGTCGTAAGCACTTAGGATAGGTTCCGATTTAGAATGTAGGCTTTGTTAAACCATATCACATGAGTTCCAATACTCATTTGGTTTACGAGACCTCATTCTATCCGATCTTCCGTTTTGGGTGTCGATTTATTAACTTAGTGACCCGATTACTAGGTACTGCTTGAATTCCTTGGTTTACTCGAGCTTTGCTAGTTCATTAGTCAAGGATATCTTTGCACTTCGATGTGAGTACATAGATCCCCTCTTTTTACTGTTTTTCAATTGTTTTGGGGTGATTCATATGTGTTAAACGATTTCGATACTTTTAACAATGGTTTCAAAAATGATTAAAATGGTTTATATTAAACAAATAACAATTTCGATAATGTGAGCAAACATGTTGGACGTAGTTACATAACGAATAACATTCATTAGTTTTGGCCAAACCGACCAGTATTAGGTTATGGTACCATAGGATCTGACAAATCCCGTTATCAGACTGCACCCATGGTTATGTGTGGGGTTATGTGGGTAACGACTGAATCTGTGATTGTTATCTTACCCTTTGGTGGTTTGTTAATACGAGTTGAACGATGGACGAGTTGCGAAGGTTTGGATGTTATTAGCGAGACGACCAAAAGTAGTTTTCACAATTAAAACGAGAACGATTTAAAACAATTTGAAACGATTTGAACAAGTTAAACGAATTGAACAAATGATTGGTTTTGGTTTGTGATTAGATAATGGGACGGGTGTAACATGATAAAAACATGATAGATACGCCGCTGGTACTTCTTATATATAAGTGTTTCTATCATATTACATTCCGTGGCATTATTTAGTTCATTTGGGAAAACAATGTTAAAACGATGTCACATAACGATGTTTTCTAAATGATATAAACCATAAGAGTTTTACTAACAAGATGACTTACAATTTGGTTTACTTAAACAAATGTTTTGGGTTAAGAATCATGGCTACGAGATTTTTATAAACTATAACCAACTTGATTTGAGTTGGTTAATTTTGTTGCAATAATATACACTTTTCAAAACAAGGTTTTTAACTTTTGACTCTTGTAGTCTAATGAGGTATTGCAACATGTAAACGAGCCATGGATCCGACACCCTCATAAAACCTATGTGCTCGCCAGCATTTCTTTGCTGACTTTGTTTTTACATATGTTTTAGGTGTTGTTGAATGATGTTGATTGCTAGGATGCATGCTCACTTAGGACTGGACGAGGCCTTAGTGACTTAATAATGATGATAGACTATGTTTAACTTGTTTGTTTAAATTTCAAGACAATGTAAATGGTTAATCTACAAATAAATCAAAACTTTTGAATCCATGGTTGTGAAATAATAATTCTGTTGCTCCACTCCCCGACGTTTCCGCCGCGGTTTCGTTGTTTTAACGTGGTCGGGTGTGACAAAATTCTTGTAACATATACATTTTTTTAATATATTAATTAATTTATAAAAAATGAAGTTTATAAAATAACAACACAATTAAAAATAATAAAAGTTTACTTATTTATTTGCAAAGGAATTACAAATATTTAAACATATAAAAAGCATTTATAATCCAACGGATATACAAATATTTAAAATCTATATCTATAAGATACAAAAAGTTATGTTTGTATCTATCTATCTATATTTATGCTATATAATTAAAGAAAACAATGAAGACACGTATTATTGATTGAAAGTATTTACTTTTTGGTTTTTCTGTATCTCTCTTCTATCTTTTTATACTGACGAATTTCTCTCCAATTTATTGTTCTTTAATAATAGATAGTTATAATATCATCAATCAAATAAATTTAATATAAAACTCATTATTAGTTTTTAAATTAATTTTTTTATGTAAAAAGTTCACCAAGTTCATAATTATGTTGGCTAAAATATTAAAAAAAGGAGAAAATGAGAATACTTGTTTTTTTGAGTGATTTCTGAAAATGCGATTCGATATATGGTAAGAATGCCAAAAATAAAATATGTTAGTATGATAAACGAGATATTCAACCACACAATACATATGTTTTTTAAAACATAACTTTTTATTATTAATTATATAACATTACATTTAGAGTAAACTTCCGTTTTGCTCCCTGTGGTTTGGTCACTTTAACGATTTTGCCCCAAACCTTTAAAAATAACCATTTCCTCCAATAGTTTGCTATGGTTTTCCATTTTGCTCCCCGTAGGGAGCAAAATGGAAAAACAGACAATTTGGATGGAGTTAGAGGCGGGGAGCAAAATGGAAAAGCCATAACAAACTATTGGAGGAAAATGACTATTTTTAAAGGTTTGGGGCAAAATCATTAAAGTGACCAAACTACAGGGAGTAAAACGGAGCAAAATGGAAGTTTACTGTAAAACGCCAAAAATTTAAAAAAAATAAAAGATAGCTAACATGCTTTCTTGGATATTCAGTATTGTTATTCGTGAAGTTTCACTGAATGAATTATTAGGTGAGGGGAGTAACTCAGTAAGATTTTGCTGCATGAGATGGACAAATCTTCAAGAAAAAGATACTGATGACAGTCATATGTCATTTTGTGTTCTTTGTTCTTGAAGAAGGCTTGGATGAGGAGAAGAGATCAATGACACTGAAGAGTGGGATGATTATAAAGATGAAGATCAAGTTGAAGAGCAAAGCGAAAAACCCACTCACACATCATAGATCTATGTCCCCAAACATCCACAAAAGACACTTCAATAGACGAGCAGACAAAATAATGAAACCGATGGGTTATTTAAGTTTTACATAAAACGCCATATATTTGGTGACAGTTCTTGTGGAATTAAAGAAGAGAGAGACTGATGACAGTGAAGATTGTGAAGAGAGATCCGAATAGGATTTTTAATTTATTTTTTCGCTTCTATTTTTTCCCCTGTGATTGTAATATAATTTTCCGATTGTAAAACGCCAAGATACCACAAACGCCAAAATGTGTATAAAAAATAATAGAACAATGAGTCATCTTGTCTAAAATGCCTTTGAATCTAAGAACAAACAGTGGGGCATCATCCTAAAAAGTCCTGGCCATACTTAGTTTGGATGAAGCCATTCAGAGAGATATTCTGACCCTCGGGGTTCCAATGGCCTACGATTTGAAAAACGCCATAAACGCCAAAATGTTAATACAATGAAACCACTAAAACGCCATGTAATTATTGAATTTGGTTAACGCCAAAAAATCTTAAACGCCAAAAATAAATCAATATTGTGAAAAGCGGAAGATAAAATGACAAAAAAGCCCATACACCCTAATTATATCACGCGCCACGTGTTGGGCCAGGATGCGTTCTCACCGTTCTTACACTTTTAGGCGTTTTTTCCTGATCCCGTACCTATATATGTATATATATATATGTATATATATATATGTGTGTGTGTGTGTGTGTGTATAGGGTCAGGATTTAGAGAAAACGGTGGAAAGTGTGAGAACGCTTATGGATCGTCTGATCAAAACAATCTATGGACTAGATTGGTGCGGTGGCGTTTTCGTAAATAACACAAATTCTATTAAGTGGACGCGCTTCATTAAGGGTTAAAGGGTCTTTACACTTCTATACCAAAAACACCAAACTAATGAATAAAACGCCATTACGGGCCAAAACACATCCCTATATAAACAAAACATCTCAGACTTAAAAACACCCTCCCCCCCGAACCTGAAACGCCATATTTTCTACTATATACCATTCATATTACAAACGCCAAAATCCCCAAAACATCAAACACACCTACTCAAAACGCCATATTTTACTATATACCAATCACTTAGAAAACGCCAAAACACTCAAACATCAAAGATTCCAAAAAATCGACGTTTCTTTCAGATACACTATTTCCTCAGTAAAACGCCAAAAATGGCAAATATCGTTTCTTGTATATTCGATATTGTTCTACGCGAAGTTTCGGAGAATGCATTCTTCCCTGAGGTGCTGTGACTCAAATAACATTTTGCTGCATGAGATGGACAAATCATAAACAAAAAGATGCTGGTGTCAGACTTATGTCATTTATTGTGTTTTATTATTGATGAATATTATAATGACATGAAGAGACGAATGAGACTGATGAGTGGTTTAAAGATACATATTCAAACAAAAAACTCATGTCATTTTTTCTTTCCATACGGCCACAAAAACACAAGCATGACAAAGCCAAACCGCCAGTGAACATGTTTCAAAGAAGAAAGAGACTGATGACAGTGAAGATTTGGAAGATGAATTGTTTCTATTTTTATTTTTTTAATTTTCTTTTTCTGTTGTTTGTTATGTATTTTTCAACTTAGAATACAAAAATACATTATATTAATAAAACGCCAAACAATCATAATGCTTGTGAAAACGCCATAATGCAGTAAACGCCAAAAACTCCCAAACTATAATAAAAGTAATTTGGAAAAGTATTATTAAAAGCTAAAAATGAAAAAAAAATGCCAAAAACTACTTAAAGCCATTAAAAACACCAAACTTGGGAGATGGAAAGTCTATGACCCTAAAAACTCATAAAAAGCTGAATAAAAACAGTAAAAATACACACAATAACTGAAAAGACGGCTACTTTATTAACATCAATTATTATAGATAGAATCCCGCCTAAACTACATGACAAAAACATCTAATAAGAGAGATGTCTCCGCACAATCAATTGATCACAAACCAAAAAAACGCCATGTTTCCTAGAAACCATTCACTTTAAAACGCCAAAAAAATAGTTAAAAAAAGCCACAGATGCGGAACCTCGTTTCTTCTATATTGAGTATTGTTCTGAATGAAGTTTCACTGAATGGATTCTTTTCTGAGGTGGGTATCTCTATAAGCTTTTGCTGAATGAGATGGACAAATATTCATGAATAAGAGACTGATGACACTGATATATCATCATGTCACTTTATTCTTGATAGATATATTGATGGCATGAAGGGATCAATACATTCGAGCAGACGTTCATCTTCGACATGTCACCAAGTATATATCAAACCACAATAAAGGATGCCACAAAAAAGCATCTTTTAAAGACGAGCGTTATGTAGGAAAATAAAGATCTACATAAGGTATTCAAAACAGGTTCAAAACGCCAAAAAGGTTAAAGTAAAAGAGGCTGATGACAGTGAAGATTTGGATGAGAAATTAGATTATAATTTTTATATATATATTTTTTTCATTTTCTATTGTTTGTTATCTAATTCTCTGATGTTTATTATCTAATTCTCTACTAATAAAAAAAATTGAGTATAAAACGCCAAAAATTACAAACACCAAAACGCCTGATAGTGTGAAACTGTGAGAACGGATGCTAGCAAAGCACGATGTTGCTATATAAAACGCCATAAAACGCCAAAAAACGCTATAATTGCCTGTCACATTATAGGCCTGCATCCTACATGGCACAATACTTGATAGAAAAAAAAAATAAACATCAAGAAGATTACTGATGTGTTTTACATTATAGGCCTGCATCCTACTTGGCACAACAAATGTAGGTCCCGGTTTTCACTCCGAACCGATTGCGAAACGACCGTGCGACGTGCGGAATCCGTGCACGAACGAGACCGAAACACAAACCGTACTAAATCTGTGATTCCATTGAATGATATGAAAGTAGTACAAACCTTGAATCACCACTTGAAGCACTTTCTCTCTCTAGTTTCTCTCTCTAACCTCTAAGCTCCAAGTTGCACAAATGGCAAAAAGTTTTAAATTCTAAACCCTAAGGCTTCTATTTATAGGCCAAGGCTTATAAGAGATTCCCTCTTATTTACAATTATGCCACCTTGCCTTTACTAACAAGATATTACAATATAATGCTTGTTTACTTCAGTTTCAGCTACGGTTCGCATTGACGGAGGCGATAGACATTACTGCACTAACAGACTCCCCCTTGGATATTGCCGCAGTCAATCCGTATACAAGCTCGTAGCGACTTGTCAATATTTTTCTCTTTGAGTCTTCTTGAAGATTTGACGTCTTTCGCAACACAGACTCCCTCTTGCTCGAACAGAATCCCGGTGGATCTGTCTTCAGCTTCAGTTTCTCCCCCTTTCGATAGTCTCTTCAGGCTCCCCTTTTCGTCAAGCTTCCGTGTTTTTGGGATCGACACCTGGCTTTCTAGTTACAAGCTCTTCCAGGAACGATACCTGGATCCTTACACGCTTCCGTTTGCTTTGAGCTCGTCTTCAGACTCCCCCTTAGACTCGGCTGTCGGGATCGTAGTCTGGAATAACATCTGCAACACTCATACGTTTATAAGTGACAATGTTTTGAAATTGTCCAGAAATCGTATTCTGGCTCCTTTTTAAACTTTCTAAATCAAGATCCTTGCTCTGAATATATCCAGGAAAACTTGATTTTCTCCCCCTATCAACAAACTTCATGGATTTGACAGTTTCAGCGAACAGAATCGTAAACTGACTCTATTCAACTAATTTTAACAATATGATCATCCAAATTCCTCATAGTTAATCATCCAAGTCCAATTTAATGACCTTGTAGATTTCTCAAACTGTTTTTGATTTTTGATTTTTGATTTTAAAAATTTCAAGTTTCGAATTAATGAACTTGTTTATTTTCAGAAACACAATCAGTATAGTTAGATTTTGAAACTCAGCATTCAGACATCGGTTGTCGAAAACAAAGCAGAAATCAAAATCTTTTTGTATTTTCTGAAAACATAAAGCAGTTAAAGAAATATCTACAAACATATTTACAGACAGTATTTTTGTTTGAGTTCGTGTCAGAGGATCATATCAGTTTATGACAGATCACTAGTACCGTTAAAGTTTAAACACTTTAAGTTCTAAACGATTCACTTAGATTGTCAGTATATTGATCCACTTAAATTTTCACACAAAGTTCAACTGTTTCGAGATACGGATTAGTGTTTTAAGGACTTAACTTATTCGCGTGTCCCACCTCGGAATATACTCCCGTATCCAGATCCCAATATTCAGTCTTACAGGTGAGTATACCACAGATGATATTTGTTAGGGGTTAAATGCGAGGGCCATGAGAGCTCAGGTCGATACTTCCGTATACGCAGAGAGATGACGGCTTCGACTTTTCGGTGTTTCCCATTTAGAGGATCTTTTGTTTCAACGGCAATGATTATCAATTTTATTGTTTAATCAATTTGCTGAGGGCGATGCTATGTTTCAAGCAATGCAGAAAGTATTATTCGGGGACTAGGTCAGAACTTCCATTCAGCAGAAGTCCCGGAATAATACCCCAGATATCACTGAGTATAAAGACCTAGTATCTCAGAAAGAGGGACCTTTCAAACAAGATTTCGGGGGTTACCCATATATCCGAGAGATGTTCCCCACGAAATAAGTAAAGTTTGAAATTTAGGTTTATATCTCGAAAACAATTTACTAAGCGTGTAAAAATCTACTGGCATATCATCAGTGAGACCGTTTATCACATTATAGCATTACAATTCTTTAGCGTACTGTGATTGTCTACTGATGTACTATCATTTCCTCTTTTTACACAAAAACTCAAATTTTTGAATTTTATCATGTTTTTGGCTTTTTCAGATTTTCTAATGTTTTTGTATTTTCTGACAATTTCTTACTCCCCCTAAAATGCAAAACCATTTAAAGAAAATTTGACAACCTGATACTGATAGCTTTGTCTTGCCATCCATTAAAAAGCATAACGTACCCCCATGATTTACAACCAATTGATTTTCGACAGTTTGAAAACCGTTTTTCAATCTTGTGAAAGTAATCATGTTTGTTCCGCCGTGAGGGTTTTGGCATATTCAAGAAACATAATTTTTTTTTAAATTTTGAATTTTTAATAAAATCTAAAAACAAACATATTTTTGATTTTTCAAATTTTTGACAAAATAAAAACATATTTTTGGTTTTTAAATTTTTCAATTTTTTTAGAGTTTTTAGAAACATTGTTTAGTTATGTATAGAAATGATAAACTCCCTGTTCAACCAAACCAGGGTTCTGCAGCCTTCTCCTCCTATGCCAGGCTGCTCATCAATTCTGTTTCTTGACATTCAAACTTCATGAGCACCTGCACATTCACAAAAAAAACTCAATTACTTGAACAATTTATGTGACAACTCAAGTTTCCGAGATTCCACTTTCGCATTTATTGCACGTTAACTATTTGTCTAGTTGTTTACTTACACAATTTGTTTGCTTTGTAACTGTATACGTTGTGATATGATAAAGTGTATTGTGATTGTTGCATGGTTATGTGTTATTTTACGAATGATTTGACAAATACATGAACTTGATGATGAAACTGTAAATTATATGTGGTGTGTGTGTTTTATGTAAAAGATGATACTTAGGGGTGAGTAGAGTAGTTAGTGAAACCTTAATAACCCCTAACCCTAATCTCTCTCACAAAATCATTATACGTATTTCAATCTTCCTCTACAATCATATCCTACAATCATCTTTTTCATCTTTCTTGGTGGCACATGCTCTCAATCATCACTTTTGATCTCTCTCTTCATCTAGAATCAATCTAAGGTTAACGTTTAATGATTATTTGTTGTTAATCATTGGTTATTTGATTCATGCAAACCCTAGTTCTCCAAATAATGGTTCTGTGTTTATTGATCATTCTGATTATTGTGAAATGGTTTATGAATAGTTGTGTAATCACTTGCCTGATATTAAGATGCCTGATATGTTAGAGATGTTTGATTGTTGATTAGATTACAGCATTTGCCAATGTATGAAAATTAGGGTTTTGATCGTAACCTGTAACTGTTCCATTGAAAAACTGTGATTTGGTTTTGAATATTCGCATGATTGTTAGTCCGAAGATTTGTGTCAGGGTTTTTAAACCTTACATGGGGTCTGAGTTTTGCCAGACTAGGTCCGAGTTTTATTGATGCTATTAAGGTCCGAATTTTTGTAAAGGGTAAACATGGTCCGAATTTTAGAAGGACTCCTTGGGTCCGAGTTTGTAAACAATGTATGGTCCGAATTTTGGTTGATTGTCTGGTCCGAGTTTTGATGGGATACTTGGTCCGAGTTTTGTAAATGAATCACTTGGTCTGAATTTTAGTAATGATACATGGTCCGAGTTTTTAAGAGGGGGTGTTTGGTCCGAGCTTTTGTGGGGGGTGTTTGGTCCGACTTTTGTAAGTAATGTATGGTCCGACTTTCTGATTTAATACATGGTCTGACTTTTTATGATGCTTGAAGGGTGCGAGTTTTGTAAACAAAACACATGGTCTGAGTTTTCAAACATTAAAGGGGTCCGAGTTTGTTGTTTGGTTCATAAGTGTTACTGTATATTACTGTATGCCACTGTATGCCACTGCATGTTACTGCATGCCACTGCATGTTACTGTATGTTACTGCATGTTACTGCATGTTGCTGTATGTTACCGTATGTTGCTGAATGTTACTGTATGTATGTGCAATCTATGTCATGTCAATCTGTAAACAATTATCACACGGAACACAGTTGTTTGGACACCAAGGAATTGTAAACCTTAATTGAACGTAAACACTTACATTGAGTTTATGTGCAATGTACCTTAGGTCGTGTGTAACGGACCTAACCATTAATTAACACTAGAAGTACAATAACAAACCGAGCAAACCAAGGTGAGTTCACACTCTTACCAAGGCATGGGATTCCCGGTGGGTAGGGAATGGGATTGAACAAATACATGTACTTACACTGTTGCTAGACTATCTACCATCGTCCTCGGATGCGAAGGACCCATACGTAAAACCTACGTATACTTGTACTTACCACTGTCCTCAGGTTGCGAAGGACACTTACGTAAAACCTACATAAACTTATACTCACTACTGCCTCGGGTTGTGAAAGGCACTGACGTAAAACCTACGTAAACCCCCGCGTACCACTGTCCTCGAGGTAAGAAGGACACTTACGTAAAACCTACGTAAACCTCGTACGTACTACTGTTCTCGGGTTAAGAAGAACACTTATGGTTACCTCTAGTCTAGTACATACGCACATGGGAAGCCCCCACTAAATGAACATACAGTTGACTTAGTTAATACCGCATGGTGATGCAACAAACTTACTATTGCAAACATACTTACTGTGAACTCGCTCAACTAGTTGTTGACTTTCTGTTACATGCCTTGCAGGACCATAGGTACTCATGGAGCTTGCACGGGAAGCGCGGTCGTTGTGGGCACGGGTTGTGGATGTTGTGATAAACACTTTAATGACATTTCAACTTAATACTATGTTGGGTTTTACATTATTGCTTCCGCTACACGTTTGATTTTGTTTGGTTTTGAAAACGCCTTTCATATTAATGAATGACATTTACTATTTATTTACATGTTCAATATGATTGGTGGCTTGATCCTGGTCATGTCACGCCTCCAAGCGGTGGTATCCGCGTGTGGATTTTGGGGGTGTGACAGATTGGTATCAGAGCCATTGGTTATAGAGAACTTGGTTTTAATATGGGGAAAACATTTTTATTAAAACCAGACTATAAGGAGTACAGTGCTCGACGATCCACAACGACGCTTCGCTCCACGTGCAAGACTCAACATCCTAGGTAATATGGTTTATGTATTATTGCCTACATGCTAGATTACATAGAACTTTGCTCATGGTATGCTTAGATACACACAACCCCTATTGCTTGAGAATACTTGTGTGCTCACTCTCTTATGTCATCACACTATTTGCGAACCTCTCATACTTATGTTACCTTGCTATGAAGATCATGGCTGGACGCATTAACATAACACAAGCTCAATTGACGGCTCTCATTAACGAACAAGTTGCTGCGGCACTTGCAGCTGCACAAGCAGGAGGTATACCCTGCAGTCGTAACTCACACTAGGATCTTTAGATCCTACACTCCTAAATCAACTCTTGTGTTTAATCTTGTCCTGTTCCTATACACTACAGGTCAACACGTTCAGCAACCTGTTTGCACTTTCAAGAATTTCATGGACTGTCGTCCTAGCACGTTCAGTGGCACGGAGGGAGCAGTGGGACTCCTCCATTGGTTTGAAAAGCTCGAGTCGGTGTTTGAGATGTATGAAGGCCCTGAGGCTCGCAGGGTGAAGTACGCCACTGGTACTCTAGAAGGAATTGCACTGACTTGGTGGAACGTGCAAGTTCAGATATTAGGGCTGGCAGCTGCTAACGCCACCCCTTGGAATGATTTTAAGAAACTCATCAAACGGGAATACTGCACACGTGATGACATCCACAAGTTGGAAGTGGAGCTCTTTCATCTGAAAATGACAGGGTCGGAAATTGAAGCTTATACTAAACGGTCAAACGAGCTGGCCATCTTGTGTCGAACTATGGTGGACCCTCCAATCAAGCGCATTGAGTTGTATCTCAAGGGGCTAGCGCCAGAAATTCAGAGCCATGTGACATCAGCTAACCTTGATAATATCCAAGATATTCAGCGTCTTGCTCATCGTCTCACGGATCAGGCAGTGGATCAGAACAGACTGCCAAAGCGCATCAGTGCTACTACTACCGCTACCACTTCTGCCACTCCTACTACTCCCAGTGACAACAAGCGAAAATGGGAGGGGGATTCAAGCAAGGGATCAGCTACAGTTCAGTCTCAGGTCCAGCAGCAAAAGACTGACCACTACCAGAGTCCTAGTCAGCAGTCTTCTGGTAGCCGCGGGCAGAGAGTTTATCGAGGAAATCACCCCAGGTGCAACAACTGTAACAGACACCACAGTGGCCAGTGCAACAAGGGTCGCTGTCAGAGGTGTCTCAAGATGGGTCATGAGGCCAAGGATTGTAGGAGCCCACAGCCTGTAACTCAGAATGAGCAGCAGCAGCAAACACCGCAGAATCAGCAACAAGGTGCCAAGGGATGTTTTCATTGTGGTGCTGAAGGACACTTCAAAAGAAACTGTCCTCAGTTAAACCGAAACCAGAACAACAACAACAACAACAATAACCAGGGAAATGGCAACAACAACGGGGGAAATAACAATGATGGGAACAACGGCGCTAGGGTTCGTGCATTCGTGCTGGGGCAGGGTGATACCAGGAATGATCCCAACGTGGTTATGGGTAAGTTTCTTCTCGATGACTTTTATGTTACTGTTTTGTTTGATTCGGGTGCGGATACCAGTTATATGTATTTGAAAGTTAGTCAAATGCTCAAACGTACACCCACACTTCTGAACACTAAGCATGTCGTAGAGTTAGCTAATGGTAAAAGTCTAGAGGCCACACACATAGTTCAGGGTTGTAATCTTATCCTCGCTGGTCAGACTTTCTCGATCGATCTCATTCCCATAGTTTTGGGTAGTTTCGACATCGTCATTGGGATGGATTGGTTATCCCAACAGTAAGCAGAGATCTTATGCAAGGAGAAGATAGTTCGTATTCCTCGTTCTGGTCAAGAACCTCTCGAAGTTCAAGGCAACAAGAGTGGTGCTGTGGTTGGCATCATCTCCTTCGTGAAGGCCCAGAAGTGTTTACGAAAGGGTCACACTGCCATCTTGGCACATGTTACTGATGCATCAACGATGGAGAAGAGATTAGATAATATTCCAGTTGTACGCGATTTTCCTCAGGTGTTTCCTGAAGATTTACCTGGGCTACCGCCTCATCGCCAGGTCGAATTCCAGATTGAACTAGCTCTAGGAGCAGCGCCCATAGCCCGCGCACCGTATCGATTAGCCCCATCTGAATTGGAAGAACTGTCTAAACAACTACAAGAGCTCTTGGATAAGGGCTTTATTCGTCCTAGCTCTTCGCCTTGGGGAGCTCCAGTGCTATTTGTGAAGAAGAAAGATGACACTTTCAGGATGTGCATAGATTACCGTGAACTAAACAAGGTGACTGTGAAGAACCGCTATCCTCTTCCACGTATAGATGACTTGTTCGACCAGCTGCAAGGGTCGAGCTACTACTCCAAGATATATCTGAGGTCGGGTTACCATCAGCTGAGAGTCCGGGATGAGGACATCTCCAAATCAACATTTAGAACTCGTTACGGCCACTACGAGTTCCTTGTCATGCCATTCGGGTTAACGAATGCACCGACAGTCTTCATGGATCTAATGAACAGAGCATGCAAGCCTTATTTAGACAAGTTTGTGATTGTATTAATTGACGACATCCTGATCTACTCTAAGAGTCAGGAGGAACACGAGCAGCACCTACGTCTTATCTTGGAACTCCTTCGAACGGAACAACTGTACGCCAAGTTTTCAAAATGCGACTTCTGGCTTCGTGAAGTCCACTTTCTAGGCCACGTGGTAAATAAGGATGGGATTCATGTTGATCCATCCAAGGTAGATTCGATCAGGAACTGGCCTGCACCGCGTACACCAACGGAAATACGCCAATTCTTGGGTTTGGCGGGGTATTACAGACGGTTCATCAAAGACTTCTCAAAGATCGCACAGCCGCTTACATTACTGACACAGAAAGGTGTTATATATCGTTAGGGTAATACACAAGAAACGGCTTTTCAACACCTAAAGGATAGACTATGCAGCGCACCTATTCTTTCATTGCCAGAGGGCACGGACGACTTTGTGGTCTACTGCGATGCATCGATTCAGGGTCTTGGTTGTGTATTGATGCAAAGGGATAAAGTCATTACTTACGCCTCGCGCCAACTTAAAGTTCACGAGCGGAACTACACTACGCATGATTTAGAATTGGGAGCTGTTGTTTTCGCGCTTAAGATATGGCGACACTACCTGTACGGTACCAAGTGCACTATCTACACCGATCATAGGAGTCTCGAGCATATCTTCAAGCAGAAGGAATTGAACATGCGACAACGTCGATGGGTCGAGGTACTTAATGATTACGAATGCGCTATCAAATACCATCCAGGCAAAGCCAATGTTGTGGCTGACGCCCTCAGTCGGAAAGACACTACGCCTAGACGCGTGCGAGCATTACAACTTACGATTCAGTCTACTCTTCCTGCACAGATACGCGGTGCTCAGGTCGAAGCACTGAAACCAGAAAACGTCAGGGCTGAAGCCCTACGCGGCTCAAGGCAACGGTTAGAACAAAGGGAAGACGGTGCCTACTACGTAACAGGACGCATTTGGGTTCCACATTATGGCAACTTACGCGAGCTGGTAATGGATGAAGCTCATAAGTCCCGCTACTCGGTACATCCAGGTTCGGATAAAATGTACCACGATCTTACAACTACGTACTGGTGGCCTAGCATGAAGGCCCATATAGCAACTTACGTCGGCAACTGTTTGACCTGCGCGAGGGTCAAGACAGAATACTAGGAACCATCAGGCCTACTTCAGCAACCAAAGATACCACAATGGAAATGGGAGGAAATTTCCATGGATTTTGTTACTGGCCTGCCTAGATCCCAGCATGGGAACGATACTATTTGGGTGATCGTGGATCGACTCACGAAGTCTGCACACTTCATGGCTATCAAGGAAACTGACAAGTTCTCTACATTGGCAGACATTTACTTGAAGGAAGTTGTTTCGAGGCACGGAGTGCCAACCTCCATTATCCAGATCGTGATGCACGATTTACTTCAGAACTATGGCAAGCAGTGCACAAATCTTTTGGCTCCCGGTTAGACATAAGCACAGCTTACCACCCTCAGACGGATGGGCAGTCTGAGCACACTATCCAAACTCTAGAAGACATGCTTCGGGCGTGTGTATCGACTTCGGCAACAGCTGGGAAAAACATCTCCCGTTAGTGGAGTTTTCGTACAACAACAGTTACCACACCAGCATACAAGCCGCTCCATTCGAGGCATTATACGGACGTAAATGCCGATCACCTCTTTGTTGGGCAGAGGTGGGTGATAGTCAGATCACAGGTCCAGAAATGGTAGTTGATGCTACTGAACGGATTGCACAGATACGACAACGCATGGCGGCAGCTCGTGACCGTCAGAAAAGCTACGCTGATAAACGCAGAAAACCGCTCGAGTTCCAAGTTGGGGATCGAGTGCTACTCAAAGTCTCACCCTGGAAGGGTGTGGTTCGTTTTGGTAAACGAGGCAAGCTCAATCCGCGGTATGTTAGACCGTTCGAACTCATTAAAAGAACAGGCAAAGTGGCCTACAAACTGAACTTACCAGCAGAACTCGGTGCAGTTCATAACGTTTTCCACGTGTCGAATCTGAAAAAGTGTCTGTCAGATGAGACCCTCATAGTTCCTTTGAAGGAACTCACTATCGACGAACAGTTACATTTCGTCGAGGAACCTGTTGAAATCACGGACCGGGATGTTAAGGTCCTCAAGAACACTAGAATACCTCTTGTACGAGTTCGTTGGAACTCCCATCGTGGCCCAGAGTATACCTGGGAACGAGAAGACCAAATGGAACTCAAATATCCCCAGTTATTTCAGAGCAATGCAACTACTACTGAGGCTGAAGCTACTACAGAATTTCGGGACGAAATTCCAAATCAACGGGGGGATGATGTGACACCCCATGAAAACCAGTAAACGATACAACTTAACTAGCTTCCTCAGTAACCGCATGCTAAATTTCGGGACGAAATTTCTTTCAAGTTGGGGATAATGTGACAACTCGAGTTTCCGAGATTCCACTTTCGCATTTATTGCAAGTTAACTGTTTGTCTAGTTGTTTACTTACACGATTTGTTTGCTTTGTAACTGTATACGTTGTGATATGATAAAGTGTATTGTGATTGTTGCATGGTTATGTGTTATTTTACGAATGATTTGACAAATACATGAACTTGATGATGAAACTGTAAATTATATGTGGTGTGTGTGTTTTATGTAAAAGATGATACTTAGGGGTGAGTAGAGTAGTTAGTGAAACCTTAATAACCCCTAACCCTAATCTCTCTCACAAAATCGTTATACGTATTTCAATCTTCCTCTACAATCATCTCCTACAATCATCCTTCTCATCATTCTTGGTGGCACAAGCTCTCAATCATCACTTTTGATCTCTCTCTTCATCTAGAATCAATCTAAGGTAAACGTTTAATGATTATTTGTTGTTAATCATTGGTTATTTGATTCATGCAAACCCTAGTTCTCCAAACAATGGTTCTGTGTTTATTGATCATTCTGATTATTGTGAAATGGTTTATGAATAGTTGTGTAATCACTTGCCTGACATTAAGATGCCTGATATGTTAGAGATGTTTGATTGTTGATTAGATTACAACATTTGCCAATGTATGAAAATTAGGGTTTTGATCGTAACCTGTAACTGTTCCATTGAAAAACTGTGATTTGGTTTTGAATATTCGCATGATTGTTAGTCCGAAGATTTGTGTCAGGGTTTTTAAACCTTACATGGGGTCCGAGTTTTGCCAGACTAGGTCCGAGTTTTATTGATGCTATTAAGGTCCGAATTTTTGTAAAGGGTAAACATGGTCCGAATTTTAGAAGGACTCCTTGGGTCCGAGTTTGTAAACAATGTATGGTCCGAATTTTGGTTGATTGTCTGGTCCGAGTTTTGTAAATGAATCACTTGGTCTGAATTTTAGTAATGATACATGGTCCGAGTTTTTAAGAGGGGGTGTTTGGTCCGAGCTTTTGTGGGGGGTGTTTGGTCCGACTTTTGTAAGTAATGTATGGTCCGACTTTCTGATTTAATACATGGTCCGACTTTTTATGATGCTTGAAGGGTCCGAGTTTTGTAAACCAAACACATGGTCTGAGTTTTCAAACATTAAAGGGGTCCGAGTTTGTTGTTTGGTTCATAAGTGTTACTGTATATATTACTGTATGCCACTGCATGTTACTGCATGCCACTGCATGTTACTGTATGTTACTGCATGTTACTGCATGTTGCTGTATGTTACCGTATGTTGCTGAATGTTACTGTATGTATGTGCAATCTATGTCATGTCAATCTGTAAACAATTATCACACGGAACACAGTTGTTTGGACACCAAGGAATTGTAAACCTTAATTGAACGTAAACACTTACATTGAGTTTATGTGCAATGTACCTTAGGTCGTGTGTAACGGACCTAACCATTAATTAACACTAGAAGCACAATAACAAACCGAGCAAACCAAGGTGAGTTCACACTCTTACCAAGGCATGGGATTCCCGGTGGGTAGGGAATGGGATTGAACAAATACATGTACTTACACTGTTACTAGACTATCTACCATCGTCCTCGGATGCGAAGGACCCATACGTAAAACCTACGTATACTTGTACTTACCACTGTCCTCAGGTTGCGAAGGACACTTACGTAAAACCTACGTAAACTTATACTCACTACTGCCTCGGGTTGTGAAAGGCACTTACGTAAAACCTACATAAACCCCCGCGTACCACTGTCCTCGGGGTAAGAAGGACAGTTACGTAAAACCTACGTAAACCTCGTACGTACTACTGTTCTCGGGTTAAGAAGAACACTTATGGTTACCTCTAGTCTAGTACATTACGCACATGGGAAGCCCCCACTAAATGAACATACAATTGACTTAGTTAATACCGCATGGTGATGCAACGAACTTACTATTGCAAACATACTTACTGGGAACTCGCTCAACTAGTTGTTAACTTTCTGTTACATGCCTTGCAGGACCATAGGTACTCATGGAGCTTGCACGGGAGGCGCGGTCGTTGTGGGCACGGGTTGTGGATGTTGTGATAAACACTTTAATGACATTTCAACTTAATACTATGTTGGGTTTTACATTATTGCTTCCGCTACACGTTTGATTTTGTTTGGTTTTGAAAACGCCTTTCATATTAATGAATGACATTTACTATTTATTTACATGTTCAATATGATTGGTGGTTTGATCCTGGTCATGTCACGCCTCCAAGCGGTGGTATCCGCGTGTGGATTTTGGGGGTGTGACAATTTAGCCCAAGTCTGTTGGACCTCAGGCATTTCAACACAATATTCATTCAGTGATGGAAAATCTTTGTCATTTTGTACAAAAACTTTTTCATCTTTGGTTTTGACTTTCTCATCATTCACAGTAGTCACTTCTTTCTTAATCACCCAGTTCTGTCCTTTTGAAGCACTTCTTTTATAAAAATCGTGACTCGTTTTGATTATTTTTACTTTGAACAACAATTTTTGGTTTCCAAAATTGATTTGGCTTTGTCATATCAACTGATGTTTGCCAACTTTGTGTTGTTCTGAATCTGGGTGTGTGAGAATTCTTGGTTTGTCTTGAATCAGACCTCGTCTGTTTTGGTTTCCAAGTTTGATTCGAAGCAAACTTGTTTGTGTTGTACTTCCAAGTTTGTTTTGAATCAAATCTGGTAAACTTTCGTCTCACATCTTCAGACTTCTGTTTTTCAACATCAACAGGCTTTGTGTTTGGACACTTGCGTGCAACATGTCCAATTTGATCACATTTAAAACATGTTTTCTTTGAAACATCTTTAGCCTGTTGTTGTTTCTTTTTCTGAGCATGGAACTCTTCATTAGACTGTCGTCTAAATTGGAGTTCTTTCTCTTCTTCCGAACTTTTCCCATGAACAAAATTCGTTTTCTTTTGAACTTTTTGTTTTTCAAAACTTTTATTTTGATTCTGTTTCCTTTTATAACCCAACCCTGCTGTCACGACCCCCGACCCCATCTAGCCGGAATCGGTGCCGTGAGCAGTCCAGTGGTACCGGTGATTATTTTAAAAACATTGCAGCGGAAATTTCATCAGGACCGTGAGTTAGGAAAATATCAGAGTTTAGAAACACCGGATTTTTTTTATTGAAATAGATGGAATAAATTCCATGTTTTACAAAGGTAGCTTTTAATGAAAACAATATTTCTTAAGTTGATTTAATTAATAAAATAAGCCACTTCTTGAAGTCTTTTAGTGCCGAATCCAATCCTTACTCCAATCTACTGTAATTACCTGAAACGCGTTTTAAAAAGATTTTGTCAGCGGGAAATACTGAGTGAGTTCATTCATTTTACTGAAAACGACACATTTGTTATAATTTACAGTATTAAGGGTTTTTACATATGTTTATTATCAACCAACATTTCAAGAATAGGTATTTGTCACAGACCAGCTCTGTGACTGTGGTCATATCACCATTGGCTGTCCCAATGAGTGACGTATGTCACAATTAGGCTCGCCCACCTAATGTGAAGGAAACAATAATAACAATACTGTGCACAATACCCCACATACCGGCTGTAATTTGGTGATTACATAAACTTAATCACTGTAATTATAACTTTTGGAAAATGATTTGGAGTATTGTAAAACAGTTAATAAAAAGAGAATGACTCACAAATCAGCATGCAGGATTGAGTTAACAACTTCTTGATTCTATTTCTTCCGATAATTAAGCATGCACTTTATTATTCTGGATCTTCTGATGATTTAATAGTTTATTTGATTGTAAGGGTGTAGTTGGGAGTATTTCTGGTGGTTTAACATAATGGAATACGTATTGGTGAAAAACCTAAATCAACCTTAACGAATTTCACAAAAACCGGGTTAATGCTCAATACAGCAGTTACGATAATTTCCCGAGATCAAATTCTCACAATGAATGATCAAGTGCAATACTTCAACTCATTTATCAAAATGACAAACGACAAAGTATAGTACTTCAACTCATTATCGAATTATCGACAACGACAAAGTACAATGCTTCAACTCATTTATCGGATTACCGACAAACGACAAAGCATAACCCAATGTGGGCGGCACTTAGACATTCTTTGGGTATATTGATCCCGGAAACTGAATCGTAATAGCGATCGAGTAATTACCCTGTTCCGCGACAACAATTCGATATTAGTGTGTGTGTGTTGGACTGTTTCTGTGATAACTTGATCTACGTAACTCGGATTTACGTCGTTCCAAAGACAGAATTCAAGTCCCAACCCCCTCTATTTATACCCGAAATTTGACACCGTCGCGTAGCGCGAGGGGGTACCCCTATAGGCGTCGCGCTACGCGAGTGGTCACCCTACTTTCATAGAGTAGCCCTTCGTGCATGTAGGCTTGCTGTGTCGACAGTTTTTCAATTTTCGAATTTTATAATTAGTTATGAGGATAATCGTTGGCTAGGGTTTATCCCCCTCTGAGTTTTAGGGGCCCTGATCCTGATTCTGATTGTTCTGGAAATTTTAGGGGTTGTGCAGGATTACTTGGGTGTCTCAACTATGGTTCCCTATTGGGTAAATAATAGGCATGACTTTTGATGAAAGTTTGTTTATAAAATAGAAATAATAAGTAATAAATAATAGTTTTGGGTAACTCACAAAAAGAGAATAAAATGGTGGGAAAAAGGAATGGACCCACTGTGTAACTTTAGGGTTCAACTAGAAAACCTTCTGGTATAAATTTTGGGTATAACTTTTGAGCTATATAAAAAAAATATAATGCACTCGTGTTAAGTATAGTACCCCTAATTCAACCTTGTCCCGAAGTCCCGAGATAGAATCCAAACGAACTTAGTCGGGCAGAGCCTTGACATGCGTTATGGGACTCAGATCAATCGGGAAGGGTAGCGGTGATTGGGAGTTACAATACTTAAAACAAGGCATAACTTTATTATTTATTATAGGGATAAAATAAAATAAATAAAAAAATAAAAAGAATATGTAGGAGAAAGAATTCGAGAGAGAGATGGGATCGATTTAGGCTAAATACTATGTTCTATTTATAGTAGAAAACTTGCGTGTAGGTTAAGCAAAAATTATGTGTTGTCATCTATGCCTATCATTTGGAAATTCCTCTTGGAACACGTACTCTAAATTTGAAATGGAATATGTGCTTTGAAATGGGACACGTAAGGTCATTTCTTATCTCTACTAACATGCAGTCATTTTGTATGTAGAGATTTAATATGTAAACTTTAGTTCAATTTAGTTAAAGGTTTTTATTATTTTATTTTTATAATTAATTTAACTGCTTTTCTTATTTGGCGTTTATAACTACTAAAATATAAAGTTTTAGAAACTAATAAATATGTTTTTAGAACGAAAATATTTTTCTCTACATTTGGGTCTAAGTTTCATTAAAACGGAGTAGGTTCAAATATCATATATTTTTATAATTTTATTATTAGACGGTTCATGGGTCCGTCTAGTTACTTCTTTTCTAACAGTCGATTTACCCGCAATCTACCCGTTTAATTATATAAGTTTTTATAGACTTTTATTTTATTAGAAAGGTCACTCATATACAGGCCAATAATATTTCAACCAACTATATAAAATAGTGTTTTAAAACTATTTGGGTTGAATATTTATATTAAAAATTAACTAGTTACTAGTTACTTTATATGATAAAAATTGGTATGTTACACCTGCTTTCATATTCTTCTTTTTGTAACCGGATTTGTTATAAAAAGTTTTCTTGCTTTTCCCAGCAAACTTTGAAATTTCTGATTTTTCGATCTCAACCATCTTAAAAACTTTATCAATCTTTTCTGAAATCACATTTTGAATCGGGAATACAATATCTAAGAAAAATTTGTCCGATCCAATCATGGTATAAACCAATCCTTTTGAATCATCATTCTCAACTTTCTCAGATTTTGAATGTTTGAGATAACCATCATGAAAATTTCCCTCATTTTCATCATGTGATTCAGGCTTACCTTTGGTTGACTCATCTTTCAAAACGCTTTCAACAACCTTACTTACCACCTCAGAATCATTAGCCTCATCAGATTTGGCATAAGTCACATCGATACTTTCAGGTAATTGGTCAACTATGTTCAGACCTTTTGCCACCTTTTCCTCATCATAAAAGATATAATTGTTTCTCAATGGTGGTGGTACCTGATGAAATTCTGAACCAATACCCTTTTTGTTCTTGTCAGTATCTGTGTCATCTGGTGTGATGTTGAAAATGCGTTCGAGAACATACGAAGAGTTATGATAACTTTGAAGTTTTGTAACTATCTTTTCCTTTTCAACCAGAACTTGTTTGAGATTAGCAACTTCATCAACACACTTGTTTAATTCAAGTTTCTTTTCTTTGAACTTTCTCTCATACAGTTCTTTAGTTGTTAAGGTTTCAGACAGTCTTTGATCAAAGCTTTTGACTTGGCTCTTTAAAGTATCATAAGCTTCTTGTACTCTCTGATTTGACCACTTCAAATTATCATATTCTTTTTGAAATTTTTGAAGCTTATTATCTTTTTCATTGCAACCATCACATTTTGTTGTACACATTTGTCTATACATTTCATTTTCCTTTTCAAGCTCATGACATTTCTGTGTCAGTTTTTCAACCTTTTGTTTCAAAATTTCTTCTTTTTCGATCATTTCTTTACATTTTATTGTGAAAACATTTTCAAGTTTATTTATTTCAATTTCTTTTGTTTTTATCATATCATCTTTTTCAGTATAGACTTTGCACATTTCTATGCAATTCCTGCACTTGTTTTCATTATTATTAACAGTATCAACATTTGATAGATCAGAAGATTTACTTACCTCAATCTCTTTCAGCACCGGTTCTTCTATCTGATCTTCCTCTTTCTTCTCTTCTTCTTCTTCTTCTTCAGCAGCAAGCTTTGCTGTAATCTTCACTTCTTCAACCATCTTTTTCAACTCTTCTTCTTTTCTCTTCTTCATCTCTACCACCTTCGGTAGACTTGCTTCACAAACCTCTCTTATCTTCTTCTCCAAATCAGGCAAATACTCTTTATCAGATAATCTTCGTGTGTTAAAAGTAGCTTGCCTTGGAAGCAAATTTGTTATAGCTTTGAAATCCACTTTTGATGGGTCAACAACTGGATTACCCCGTGGATCCATGTAACACTCCAATTCATCATTCCATCTTTTGGCTCTTTGGGCTTCTTTGAATGACTCTCGGAATTTTTCAATTTCCCATCTTGCATAATCAATTTTCCACCATCTGTCAGGATCAGCCTCAGCCACAAATGCATATCCGACCACATCTTCTTCAGGGTAAACTTGACTCCAGTCGTAACCTTCATCGTCATGAATAACTGCCATTGCCCTAGATTTTGATGACCCTTCATCGATCTGTTTCTGATTCACATTTGATGATCCACTGGAATGATGATAAATTGCTTTCTTGTAGTAATCATCTTTGAATGGATTCGTGGGTTCATCTGTTTCCCTATTGGTACACTCTCTCTTGAAGTGTCCTTTCTGTTTGCATTTGAAACAGGTAACTTTTGCTTTATCAAATCCCAATTTCGAATCACTAGATGCCAAAGACGATCTTCCAGTGATCTCCATGAATCTTTGTGCTCTCCTCATTGTGCTAGCCATGCACCATTTAATATCCATTATCTCCATCTCCTCTGGATCGATCTGATCATAATCTTCTTTTGTCATTTTTGGGTTTCCAACTTTTCCTGCGATCAGACTTTCGTACGATTCCAGGATGGATGCTAAGAACACCATTTGTTGCTTGGCAACTTCAGCATTCAGACTTTGAGAGTTTTTCAGATCAATGGCGATATTGCAATGGACTATGTTTGGATTTGAAGAATTTGAATGATAACCAGGATCTCTTGAAGAACTCTGCTGAGGTGAATCCTTTGAGCTTTCAGCACTAAATCCCGAATTTGACTTTCGCTCAAACATGTTTCCTCTGTAATATAGCTCCACATTCTGTTGGTATGTTTTGACTTTATTTGTTTTTCTGGTCTCCAATTCATGGCTTTCAAGTCTTTCAATCAACAAGTCGACTGTAAGATCCTCAGACTTGATCGTATTCTTCAACATCAAAGCATAATATTGCCAATCCATCTCATCTGGCAATGAGTCAAACAATTTATCGACTAACTCTTCTTGAGAGTATTCAATCCCATGTCTTGCCAGTTCTAATTTCAAGTGCCCAAACCTCTCAATCATTTAACAAACTGATTCATTTGTTAACCAACCAAATAAATCATACTCTTTTCTAAGCAATTTCTTTTTGTTCTTTATGATTTCGGCACTTCCCAAACATTTTCTTTCAAGAGCTTCCCATAATCCCTTAGATGTTTTCTCATTTTCAAGCAGTGAAATAATGTCTTCTCTTACTGATTGATGTAACAATGTGATCAGTTTGTTTTCAGCTACAATATTTTTAACATCTATCTCTGTGAACTCTTTTTCATTTACTAACTCTCCTCCCTCTTTTACTGGTTCTGTATATTCATATTTTAATTTTAACCAGCTTTCAGGAGCGAAAGCTTTTACCCAACCCTCAAACCAATTTTTCCACCAGTGATAATCTTCAATCTTCATTAGTTTCGGTGGTTTCTGTTGGCTTCCATACAGATTATCATACTTCAAATGATCAGAAATCTCTTTCGAATAATTTCTTGTTTCAGATCTTCTTTCGGATGATTCTGAAGTGAAAGCGTTGTAAAACATATTGTAGAATTCTTCGTTGTTACTCGACATCTTCAGATTATTTCTTGGAATTTGAACTTTGTAAATCTCCTTGAATCTCCTTGAATCTCCTGCAAGCAAACAAACTAACGATCAGTTTAAAAAGATCAATCAACTGAATCGGACGGAAGGTTGATCGATAGAACAGTATGCTGGTCGATCGGACAGAAACGTTGTTCGATCGGTCAGGGATGCTGTTCGATCGGTCGGGAACGCTGTTCGATCGAGTGAGTCAACAAAAAGTCAACTTGTTGTTAGATCGGTTGGCGTTTTGACGGGAAAGCTGGTCGATCAGTTGAGCTAACCGATTGGAAATGCTTCACACAAAGATGCTAGCCGATCGGTTAGTATAGCCGATCAGTTAGGCTAGCCGTATAAAAACACTACAGAAACAGACTTTGAATCGGTTGGCACAAAAGGAAAAAAGTTAACCGATTGACTGGCACGTTGATGCTGTTCGTTGGTTATCACAAAACGACAAACTGTTTGATTGGCTTACACTTCTACTAGAGGCTCTAAATGACAAATCTTAATTCCACCAACACCTTACAATTTCATTGGACCTTCATATCACTTATGACTTTCAATTCACAAAGTGGCCGACAAGCATTTAATTTCAACACAAGCTCATTGGACCTCAAATAGTGGGCGGCAACATCTGTTATAATGATTTTCCTATTCGGCCAAATATTAAAGTGGGTCGGTTTATAATTTTTGTTTATTGAGGATAGTGTCGATAATACATACACACATGCACAATGATTTCAATTCATATGCACATGGGCCGTCAAAATGATATGATGCATTGATTGGGCCAATGTTTTAGTGGGACGGTGATAGTAACCTCACTTTGATTGGGTCGATTCAGAATCACGTGATATTCTGTAGTTTAATAAAGATGACAGCTGACAAAGTGTGACGTATTGCTAACTGATTGGATGCCAAGGTCGGTCGATCGAACAGAAAAGCTAGCCGTTCGGCTAGAGTGCTAGCCGATTGGATGAATATGCCGGTGGTGAAACAATATGGACTCTCTCGGTCCTTCTCATTGATTATCTTGTCAATATATAATACAAGGATACACGGCTAAATATGGATATAAAATCATTACAATAATCACAATATAATATGCCTAATATACGAGTGCTATTACACCCCCGCAGTCGAAGCGGGAGGTGACCGAATGCTGAGACTGGCTCTGAAGTCTTCAAACAAAATGCGTGGCAAACCTTTGGTAAATATATCTGCAATCTGGTAGCGGGAGGGGACATGAAGAATGCGGACTGTGCCGCGCTGAACCTGCTGTCGCACAAAGTGGATGTCTAATTCGATGTGTTTGGTTCTTTGATGTTGCACCGGATTACCAGAAAGGTAAATTGCGCTGACGTTGTCACAATAGACCATAGTAGCTCGGGTAAGAGGTAGTGAGAGCTCGAGAAGCAGGTTCCGTAGCCAGCAAATCTCAGCAACAACGTTAGCCACCCCTCGATATTCTGCCTCAGCACTGGAGCGCGACACGGTGGCTTGACGTTTGGAAGACCATGAGATGAGATTGTCACCAAGATAGACACAGTAGCCACTAGTAGAGCGTCTGGTGTCGGGGCAGCCAGCCCAATCAGCGTCAGTGTAGGCCACTAGTGAAGTGGCACGAGAAGGACCGAGTGTGATACCAAACGATGAAGTGCCCTTGACATAACGGATAATTCTCTTGAGTGCATTCCAGTGATCGAGACAAGGAGCATGCATATGCATGCATACCTGTTGAACCGCATAGGTTATGTCTGGTCGGGTAAATGTAAGATATTGGAGAGCTCCGGCTAAGCTGCGGTACAAGGTAGGATCATGAAATGGTTCGCTGGACGTGGCACTGAGTTTGGAGTTTGTGTCGACCGGAGTTGCAACCGGATTGCAGGATTGCATCCCTGCGCGAGCTATAATGTCAGTAGCATAGGCCTGCTGAGATAAAAACATGGAATTTGCATGCCGAGAGACGGAGATACCCAAGAAATAACTGAGAGGGCCGAGATCTTTCATGGCGAATTCTGATGCAAGACCAGCCAAGAGACGATGTCGGAGAGCATCGGAGGAAGTGACAAGAAGGATATCATCTACATATAGAAGTAAGTAGGCTGTGTCACACTGATGACTGTACGTGAAGAGAGACGCGTCACACTTGCTGTGATTAAACCCCATGCTAAGAACATAATCCGTGAAACGCTGGTACCAAGCCCGAGGTGCCTGCTTAAGCCCATATAGAGATTTACGTAGAAGACAAACGTGGTCGGGAAAATTTTTATCACGAAACCCCATTGGCTGATACATGTAGACCGTTTCGTTTAAGTTCCCGTGTAGAAAAGCATTTGTTACATCAAGCTGGTGAACCGCCCAACCCTTAGATAATGCCAGGGACAGAACAGTCCGAATGGTCGCTGGTTTTACCACCGGACTGAATGTCTCACCACAATCTATGCCCACCTGTTGCGACCGGCCATCGCACACCAAACGGGCTTTGTATCGCTCCAATGCTCCGTCCGACCTGTATTTATGCTTAAACAACCACATACACCTGACAATATTCATGTTAGCCGAACGAGGAACTAACTCCCATGTACCGTTTCTAATTAGTGCATTGAACTCGGTAGTCATGGCGGAGAACCATACCGGGTCTCGCAAGGCGTCAATCGGGTTTTTAGGTATGGGTCGAATTGGAGGGTGGGTGGATGTAGCGGTTAAGTTGAAGTGGTGTTTAGGCTTATAAATCCCGCTCATAGAACGGGTGTGGACTGTGCGAATGGGTTGGGAGGTTGGAGCTGCGGGTGCGGGTGGGGTAGGCTGGGTCGGACTGGGAGTGATGTGGTCTGGAGGGCTGAGGAAGGTATCGGGGTGGGCTGGTGAAGTTGTTTGGTGAGGCGGGTGGGCTGTGGGAGTAGGATGTAGTTGGGTCGGGGTAGTAGTTTGGGAGTTGGGCCGTGTTGGTGTAGTGGGTGGTGAATGGAGTTGGGCTGATGTAGTAGAGTGGGGATGGGCTGGGTTGGTAGGTTGAGGGTGGGTCGATGGTTGATTGTGTGGGGGTGGAGTCGGGCCGAGCGGCCGTGGTTGAGAGGTGGTTATATGCGGACATAAGTGGTGTGGAAAGGGTGTATCGAGAAAATCATAGGTGGGAACAGGAGCGATAGATTGTTTGAACGGGAATGTGGTCTCGTCAAAAGCGACGTGACGGGAGATGAATATTTGGCTAGTGGCAAGATCGAGACAACGGTAGCCTCGGTGGGTAGGCGGGTAGCCTAGAAACACGCATGGTGTGGAACGGGGCTCGAGCTTGTGAATAGTGGTGGATGGCGTTAGCGGGTAACAGAGACACCCGAAAACACGAAGGTGGTCGTAGGTTGGGGTGGTATGGTAGAGTAATTCGGTGGGTGTGTTGTTTTTAGTGTGTTGGGATGGCAATATATTAAGTAAGTAGGTGGCGGTTTCTAGTGCGAAGTGCCAAAAATGGGAGGGGATTGAGGCATGGGCAAGTAAGGTTCGAATCATATTATTAATTGTGCGGACTTTTCGTTCGGCCTTGCCGTTTTGAGATGACGTGTAGGGGCAAGAGAGACGGTATAGAATACCGTTGGTGGTGAAAAAGTTTTGGAAAGTGGAGTTAACATATTCCCGGCCATTGTCGCATTGAAAGGTTTTAATTGTGGATTCAAATTGAGTTTTAATAATAGACGCAAAATGAGAGAAGGATGAGAAGACGTGAGATTTATGAGTGAGAGGGTATGTCCATAAAAAATTGGTTAGGTCATCTAGAAATAGCACATAGTATTTGTGACCCGAAGAGCTAATGATTGGGGAAGTCCAAACATCACTATGCACAATATCAAATGGTTTAAACGTCATATTATTAGAAGCAAAAAATGGCAAACGTATACTTTTACCAAAAATACAAGACTGGCAAATATTATTCAAAGGTTTATCAAAAGAAATGGAGCTAGAAGTTTTTAATTTATTCAGGGCAGGCCGTCCTGGGTGGCCAAGACGGTGATGCCAAAGTTGAGACGAAATGGCAGCAAAAGCAGTGGGTTGAGTGGTAGATGACCCGAGCACCAGAGGGTAGAGATCACCGCTGCTGTTGCATCGAAGGAGCGGCATCTTGGTCTTGAGATCCTTCACAAGAAAACCAAATGGGTCAAATTCCACAGAAACAGAATTGTCCGTTGTAAAACGACGGACGGAAATAAGGTTTTTAACAAGTTTGGGTGAGTAAAGAACGTTTTTAAGGACAAAAGGTGGGTATGGTTTGGGTAGGTATTTAGTGCCTTGACCAAGAACCGGTATAGTGTCACCATTACCTACAATAATATTATGAGAACTGCACGAATTAGAAAAAGTATGGAAATCACCTTGCTCGTGAGACATGTTGCCAGTGGCGCCAGTATCCATATATTGAGTGGGGTCCGGTTGTTGCAATGACATGGTATATAAAGCCTGCTCTATGTCTGTTGGACTGTATGCAGTGTGGGCTTGATGTGGACGCGGGCCAAGGAGACCGGCCTGAGACTGAGGGGAAGGATGAGTAGTGGGCCGGTTAGTGGAGGGGTAAGGACAAGGTGGAGCAGGCCAATTTTGAAGCTGCTGAGGTGGGCCGTAAGAATACGGTTGGGCCGATGGGTGTGTTGGGGTATTGGGCCAATAGGAGGGCCATGGGTAAGGGGATTGTGGTGGGTAGTAGGCTGGATTGAAGGATCGTCCACGGCCATAGTTTCCTCGGCCACGGCCTCTACGGCCAGAACGCCCGCGCCCACGGGAGTATTCATTGGGTGACCGAGTATGATCAGTGTTGGAGCGGCTGGCTTGTGCGGTGAGAGCGGTAGAGGCGGCTTTGGAGGCTATCAAGGCTTGTTCATTCTTCCGGGTTTCAACCTGTATAAGTTGAGAACGGGCATTGTAAAACGAGGGTAGAGGGCGTTGTTGGGTTATGATGGTGCCAATGCCCTCGTATTGGTCATTCAAACCGGCTATAAGTTGGAGAACAAGCCGCTCATCAGTCACTGCGGCATCAACGTTAGCAAGTTGATCGGAGAGAGTTTTAAGGGCTTGACAGTATGCCGAGATATTGGGAAAGCCATCCAGACGGGTATTGGCGAATTTCTGCATAAGGTAGATGGCTCGAGATGCCTTGTTGTCGTGAAACAGGTTCTCGATGGCCACCCATGCATCGCGGGCGGTGGCGGTTTTATTGATAATAGTGTGGAGAAGATCGTTTGAAATCGTGCTATAGAGCCATTGTAAGACGATGGCGTCCAAGCGATTCCAGGTAGCAGCGGCAGTAGAAGATTCGGTTTCGGTGGTTTCGGGTTTGGGTTTGAGATGGTCTTCGACTAAGTTAGCACGACAGTGGAGGGTGAACAAGGTTGCCCAGGAGGAGTATTGGCTGGATTCGATTTCGAGGGTGAAGGGGATGATGGTTTTGATGTTTGTTACGGTGGTGGCGGGATGGATTTCTGATTTTATGGTGATGGGTTGGTTGTTTGTAGAGGTGAGTTCATCGTCCCCCATGGTGATAGAGTAGGCGAAGGGACGATCGAAGAAGGAGACGTAGGGGAGGGGAAAAAACGGCGAGTAGGGTTTAGAAGAGGAAGACCCAGACTCTTGATACCATGAAACAATATGGACTCTCTCGGTCCTTCTCATTGATTATCTTGTCAATATATAATACAAGGATACACGGCTAAATATGGATATAAAATCATTACAATAATCACAATATAATATGCCTAATATACGAGTGCTATTAGGTGGAACGAACTGAAGTCCTAGCCGATCGGCTAGGTCAACAGGTCAAAGACTTAAATGAGTGTCAGTGATGCTGCTGTTCGATCGGTTACACCAGCCGATCAAGTGACATTTAACACTGCTGTTCGATCGGTTACGCCAGCCGATCGAGTTGCATATAAAGCTCCTGTTCGATCCAAGTTGCTGTTCGATCCAAGTTGCTGTTCGATCCAAGTTGCTGTTCAATCCAAGTTGCTGTTCGATTCAAGTTGCTGTTCGATCCAAGTTGCTGTTCGATTGGTTAAAAGTTACGGTGGATCCTAGCCGATCGAGTTTGCTACTCAATTGAAACACTTCCTAGCCGATCGAGTGAGCTACTCGATTGAGACACTTCCTAGCCGATCGAGTTTGCTACTCGATTGAAGACACTATTTAACACGAAAAAAAATGCAATCGGACAAAAGATTCTTATCACAACTTTTAATCACATGCTAACTGACGACATCATATAATGACTTCTCATTCATATCACATTATCACATGAAGTTTATCAAACAATTCAAATGACTGACAACTATATATAAAACAATTTCTGATTGGACCTTAAGAATTCAATCACGTGTACTTACCAAATGTTGACATATTTGTAAAGATCACATGCAATACTCTGAATATTATTAATGATGTTGACAGAATGTAAAGTGATGTAAAGGAACGGTTAGAGATGCTAGCCGATCGGCTGGGCTAGCCGTTCGGTTAGGCTAGCCGATCGGTTGGCATCTTCAACATCAACAGCAAACATATCTCAACTTTTTCGAACCTAAAATTCAAGATTTCTCCCAAACCGTTAAGAATTAAGATCTAAAAATTTGTAGGCTTGTAGATCAAGTGTTTTCGCACATCATATCCAAAAATCAGCAATTTTCGACCGTAGAAACCTGTTCAATTTGTCAAAATTCAGTTAAAAACGTGAAGAACAAGAAAAATAAGAAGAATTTGACAAATCTGAATGATTTTGGCTCTGAATCTGATCAAAACTTGTACGAATCTGTGCGTTTGATATTCGCAACCGAGCACCTGCTCTGATACCACTTTTAGGTCCCGGTTTTCACTCCGAATCGATTGCGAAACGACCGTGCGACGTGCGGAATCCGTGCACGAACGAGACCGAAACACAAACCGTACTAAATCTGTGATTCCATTGAATGATATGAAAGTAGTACAAACCTTGAATCACCACTTGAAGCACTTTCTCTCTCTAGTTTCTCTCTCTAACCTCTAAGCTCCAAGTTGCACAAATGGCAAAAAGTTTTAAATTCTAAACCCTAAGGCTTCTATTTATAGGCCAAGGCTTATAAGAGATTCCCTCTTATTTACAATTATGCCACCTTGCCTTTACTAACAAGATATTACAATATAATGCTTGTTTACTTCAGTTTCAGCTACAGTTTGCATTGACGGAGGCGATAGACATTACTGCACTAACAACAAATGAAAGCCATACTTAGTTAAAACGCCAAAATATTTACTATGATCCTGATATAAAAACAATAAAAACGTCGCGTATTTGTTTAACGCCAAAAATTGGAAAGGTGATGTGACACGCGTTTAAAAAAAAGAATATGAAAGGACAAAAAAGCCCCTCCGCCCTTCTCTATGTCGCGTGACACGTGTTGGGCCAGGATGCGTTCTCACACTTTTGGGCGTTTTCTCCTGATTCCGTTTCTATATATATAGATTAATTAATTACTATTTGTTTGTAATACGAACACATTACATCAACCATCTAATTCGATTAAACAACAATGTCTTCAAATCACCGGATTAGATCATGAACACATATTAGAGGACAAACAAAAGCACAACAGGACCATATGAATAATATCATTTCTACTTTTACTTCAATGCACTTACATGATAGGGTGATTTGGGATTTTGAAAAAATCTTTGTTTTTTTACCTCTTTTACAAAATAAGATGTTGACCAAATATGAAACAGATGTTGACCAAAAGTCAATAAGATATTGACAAATAGTCAAACAGATGTTGAGCTTAAACATATGTTTGGTTTAAGGCCAAACATCTGTTTATGGCCAAACATCTATTTAAGTCCAAATATCTGATATAGAAGGAGAACATCTGTTTAAGGCAAAACATCTGTTTAAGGTCAAACATGTGTTTAAGGTCAAACAACTGTTTAAGTCCAAACATCTGATATAAAAGACCAAACATCTGTTAAAGGCCAAACAACTGTTTAAGCCTTAACAGATGTTTAACTTGTTAAGATCTACTGTCTTCTCACACAGTTTTCCTCTTCAAAACACTGTTGAACCTAACATGGAAAGTTATTTAAAAACACTGTCTTCAAATCACCGTTTTACCCAAACAGCGGTTTCAACCACAGTTTTAACCCAACAGTGGTTTTAAACCACCATTTTAACCAAACAGCGGTTTCAACCACAGTTTTCTGAACAGTAGTTCCAAACATCTGTGGACATCAATCTGTTGACCAAAGTCAACATATTTATCAACCACTGTTTTATTTTCAAACATCTGTTCCCAATAACAGAGCTTTGATCATTTAAACATACCTTTGCTAATATTAGAAGCTTTTACACTATCAAACCTAAATATTTATAAAAAGTACAAGTGTTAAACAGCATACAAAGTTCATCCATCAGTTGACCCAATTCAACAGATGTATCAACCACTGTTTAATTTTGAAACATCTGTTCTCAATAACAGAGCTTTGATCATTTAAACAGACCTTTGCCAATATTACACGAATTTACACTCTCAAACATCAATATTCATTTTCTTAATTTTAATAACAAACATTATTAATAATTTTAACACAACTAATCATATAAAAAAATACAATTGTCAAAACAGATAATAGCATTCAATAAAATACAGGATCCTAATTCCTAATCTATTGGTGAAACAGTAGTTTCGACAAGTAAAGCTCCTTTCGGACCATTGTAGTTGTCAACATGTTGGACGTATTTCAGAAGTTCATTGGTCAGATCAACTTCAATCATACCCCCCAGATGCTTGTTATCAGCCACTTGTTGTCTTCAATTATATTAGTACTTCGGCATGCATCAACATAATCAACTACACGAGGATTATTGAAAACAAACATCTTCTTCCAGCCTTCTTCTTCATATCTGAGCAAATCAGCAGTTAGCTCAGCAGACTTTCCAATAACAATCAAATGCAACCTCTTTGCAATGGTCAAAAAATGCCCTTGGCAAGGATTGACTACAATACTCTCAGGAAAGTGAAGCATTCTGAAAGTCTCACTAACAACATCAAAACAAACGATGTTCCTCGCACCTAGTGGATACCAATAATTTGAAACCATAAAATATATGGTTTTATCAGCATAAACTCCTGTAGACCATGAATAACGACTTGAACTATAATTGTTTACGATACCGGAATTTATTGTTGTCCATGACTCACGACGTCGTGAGTAAACACGAGCAGCAGTTACATTACGATAACATCTGATGTTCAGCACTTTCAGATCATTGAACTGATCAAAATAAATTCCACCGGTATCAGAGTTTCGATGATGATTGTAATTAAAGTAGTCATCACACAAAACCTTATACTGCCTAATAGTTGGATTCCAAAGAATCAACTGACAACAAATCCCTTCATTGGAAACTAACAACAACCCATTAAATGAAGATAGAATATGTAAGAAGCTAGAGTGGATATTGTTAGGAAAACTTAAGGTTTTACTACTAACAACATCCAACTTACCACCAACTACGTCGTCAATGACAATTGACGTATCTTTAAAGGATAATAGTTTCTTTTCTACTGAATCTCCACTTCGGAGAGCATGCATCATCTGAAATGCATGACTTGACAATTCCGTATAAAAATTCTTGGAAAGACATTTGAAATGGCAAATATCTTCTGCAGAGAGACTTGAGAAAACCTCGTCAACAATCACTTGAAACCCAAATTTTTCCATCCTGCAGAGAGCCTTGTGAAAATCTCGTCAACAAAATTTTTGAAGATGATTTAGTAGATAGATGAAAATGGTAATGATCAAAACCTCTGCCAAATGTATTATATATACCCAATGAAGAAGGCTATGACTAAATACATCGTCATACGAAAGAATATCATGCGAAACTCATTAGGCTTTTAATGCATTTACATGGGAAAAATATAAAATTAAACACGTTATTATAATTACAATTAACATATTCATTTACCTATAACACGCCTTTAGCATAAGATAGAAGTGATTGCTTAACGTGCATTAATTACAAAGTATATATCCCAAGGCATTTTGAATTTGAAATTACCGGCAATTTCAAAACCACTGCTATGGTATATGTTTGCCAAAGGAAATATCTGCTAAGTTATACTTTCTTGGCTATGGGCAGTAGTTTGCTGATCTGATTTGAAAGCAATTGTCATGATGAGTTTTCTAATAGCATTAATTATTGATTTAATTTGCAACAAATAGTCATCAAGAATTTTTTTTATTTTGTAATTTAACTTTAAATTTTATCATTAAAACAATGTTTTAAATTAAATACTGTTAAACATCTAATCTGGACATAAACAAATGTTTGAAATTAAATAAATATTTGACCTCAAACATCTGTTTGAACATAAACAGATGTTTGAAATTAAATACTGTTAACACAAACAGAGATATAATATCTACAGTTTGGACATATAAATACTGTTAACAAAAACAAAGATAGAATATCTACTGTTGATGATGAACCACTTTTGTTGTTGGGCAGTGGTTCATCTTTGAGTTTGTATAGGTTTGTCTCGAGAGATAAAGTATAGAGAACCACTGCTACACTAAACACTGTTACATAAGAAGGACTGATACATAAATACTAAAGTTGAATTCGCTGTAGAAGCTGTTATAACTACACCATAAGTGCTAGTCTTTAACAGGACTTTGCCTTCAACAGTGCATAAGCCTCATGAGACAATAAGCCCATCAGTCTTTATATGGAGCAGGAGTTAATTATAACAGTCCTTAGCATGATCAGCTGTTATAACCACACCATAACCCTTTGAGAGGTTGACCATTAAACAAATCCTTGACACTATTAATCCTCTGTTGACTTACTAAACAGATCTTCAGACACAAATCAACATCAACATAATCTAAATATTACTGAAACAATAAATAATAAATAAAAATAAAACACAACAAAGATTCATAAAATTAAATTTATTCAAGACCTTAAAACTAAAAGTCCAATAATTACATGATATACTGAACAATATTAAAGTTCAAATCTAAGACTACAACAAGAATTAATAAACTTTAGTTTCCACTACATCGATTGCTGAACCTCTTGATGTATGTCCTTCAGCATCGCCATAAACTGCACGTCTCTATCACCACACTCCATATTACTGACAACACAAATAAGAATAAGAAACTAACCTAAAATGCAAACGTCTCTTTTTCATTTTTATTGCACATCTGAGTTTTCACGATATTCGACGAATCTATACTTTCTTTAAAAGAAGAAAATCTTCCTGGCGCAAGAAAAGGTGACTTTGGATTTAACGGAAATAAAAAAAAATGGTACATGTAACTTTAAAGTTGCATCTCTGCCATCAAAAAAGGTAACACATTCAACTTTTCACGATGTTGCAACAATGATACTGCAGCATCGATATTGAAAGGTTGATGTGGGATGCAAATTTACATTGAAACAACGATGTTGGAACAATGATACAGGAACGATAACATGTAAACATTATCAACAAACATTCGAACAAAGAAGTGTAATGGGAAATTAGCTGCTAAATCACAAGAAAGATGCATTTGAGAGAGAAAGATACGCTCACATATATGAGCGAGCGAGATTTGAATGTGAAATCAGATAATTGTATCTTATTTATAGGATAAAAATATATATGGTTTGAAATTTGAATTTCAAAATTACTGATATTAATTAGTAATTACTGATTTGATTTGAAAGCAATTGTGATGATGTTTTTTGGGAACTGATATACAAAGTAGGAAAAAAAAAAGAGAACGTCAATTTTAAATTACCATCTTACATATTTTTTATTTCAATTCAAAATTACTGATATTATCAGTGATCTGATTTGAAAGCAATTGTCATGATGACTTTTCTAATTTTTATTTTAACTTTAACTATTAACTAAGGGATAATAACCGTCAGTTTGAAATTCATATTTTGCATATTTTAAAAGTCCAAAGCTCAAGAAATTACCATTAATTATTGATTAGATTTGCAACAAATAGTCAAAAAGTATTTTTTTATTTTTTAATTTAACATTAAATTTCATCACCAAAATAATGTTGGAGGAACTCTTATCACATTCCAATATAACAATTAGGTAAAATGGTAATTTCATTTTAATTCTAGGAAAACCGTTGATGGTCAATATCAATGGATGTCAACACTAAAAAAGTGACCGGTGGCTATTTTATCCTATCAGTGGATACCGAATAGTTTTTTAAACACTGACATTTGGTAAGTCATTGGTCAACACGAAGATTAAAGAAACAAAGGTTATATTTCATCAGTAGATAAGTTTTAACAATCAACTGTTTCAAATCAATGAGAAGCAGAGGTTATAAACATCTGTTTGCAAAAAAGACCAATTTCAAGAATACTATACCCAAACAATCAAAATGAGAAGCTTAATAATCATACAAGTATACTTTATTTTTATTTATTAGTATAAAAATGAAACAACTGTTCAGTTTATATTAAAGATCAAATCAATGAAGGGATTTGATAAATACTGTTACATATAAAGACTGTTGAGAGAGAAAAATACACTCACATATATGAGCGAGCGAGATTTGAATGTGAAACCAGATAATTATATCTTATTTATAGGATAAAAATATATATGGTTTGAATTTTGAATTTCAAAATTACTGATATTATTAGTAATTACTGATTTGATTTGAAAGCAATTGTGATGATGTTTATTGGGAACTGAAAGGTAAGCAGTGTATATCTTTATATCCCTCTTTATTAAAGTAAATAAATATTAGTAATGATATGCAAAGTAGGAAAAAAAAAAGAGAACGTCAATTCTAAATTACCATCTTGCATAATTTTAATTTCAAAATTTCAAAATTACTGATATTATCAGTGATCTGATTTGAAAGCAATTGTGATGATGACTTTTCTAATTTTTATTTTAACTTTAATTAAGAGATAATAACTGATGCGTGTTAGTGTGTATATGTTTTTAATATATAATTAAGCCCTTTTTACACTTTTAGCCAAGTTTTAAATTTATAAAACACGATATTCACTAACACTAAACACACATATGGGCAAGTGCACCCATCGTGGACGTAGTATAGTGTTGGTAAGATACCGAGGTCGTCCAAGGACACAAGAGCTTTTAATACCGGTTTATCCTCAACGTCTAACCAAATCAAAAAGTTAGAAAAATGTTTTAAACTAAGAAAAATAAAAACTAACTAAATGCTGAAAATTAAAATAAAAATAAAAACAGATAGACAAGATGAATCACTTGGATCCGACACGTGTATTAGTATAACCTTTGATTATTTTCGCACTTTTGCACTTGTTTAAGAGATTATCTTAGTTATTGTAGTAGGCCCCTCTTTTGAAGGCGACGTTACCCTCAACCCAGTAGTTTGAGTCAGCAAGGATACAATCCTAAAGGGTCGGATTATTGAAAGATAATGAATTAAGTTATTAATGCAAATTATGGTAGGCCCCGCTTTTGGCGGTGACGTTACCCTCGGCTAAGTAGTCTGAGTCAGCAGGGATACAGTCCTAAATAGTCGGGTTATAGTATTAATAGTAGTTAGCTTATGAGGGGGTCAAAGAGTTTGGAGCCCCGCCATCCAATACCTATGGGTATTGAAGGAGATCCTACTAAATTTGACCCAGGTCCCAAGCAGGACCTCTAAACGCTGAACAAGGGCAAGACCCTTACCAAACCGTTCCCTTAACCCCCGACCAGGTAGCCAACATACCTCCATATAGACCGTGGAGATATGAATGGTGAAAATCTTTTATTTTATATAGACAGTAAAATAATGCCAAGACACCACGGACAAACGATAAGGAAAGATCACCTTCAACATAAGTAACTAGTTATTAAAGTCATTAATACAAAACCAAATAAAAAGTGCAAAAGATTAAAAATAAAAAGTATTATACTAAACACTTGTCTTCACCAAGTGATGTAAGAGACTTAGGCAAACATGGCCTTGATTGTCAAGAACTCTTACGATCAATCTTGGATCCCGAGACGACTCACACACTCTACGATGGACAATGGATGATGGTGGTGGATGATGGTGTTATGGTGGTGGTGGGTGGTGGATGAAGTGTGAGAGAGGTGGTGTGCCAAGGGATGAGAGAGAATGAAACCAAGCTCCTCTATTTATAGGCTGGACAGAACGCTGGACACGGCCCCGTGTCCGCTGGACACGGCCCCGTGTCCGCTGGACACGGCCCCGTGCCCGTCTGACACTCTCTCTCTTCATTAATTGTAATTGCGAATTACAATTAATGCGCCTGCTGTACTTTCAACACGCCCCCGTGCCCGCTGGGCACGGCCCCGTGGTGAGCAATGGAAGCTTCTACTGGTTTGTCTTTTCTGCTGCTTCCTGGGCACGCCCCCGTGTTCGCTGGACACGGGGCGTGTTCAGACTCTATTTTCTTCTCTTTGTCTTGGGAGGTGCCGTTGAGGGTTCGGGCAGTCCACTTTTGTTCCTTTTCTTGTATTTATGGTAGAATTAGTGGTCTTTTTGCTTCTTTTGTGATTTTGAGCTCATTTCATCCTGAAAATACAAAAGGAAGACAAAAACACTCTTTTTCCAACATTAGTACTTAAAAAGGGTTAGTTTTATGCCTTAATTGATGTGTTTTATATGTTGCATTTTACACACATCAAATACCCCCACACTTGAACTTTTGCTTGTCCTCAAGCAAAACTCTTTTAATGTGGCTTACACTCCCAAATGGAATAGGTAGAAGAGAAGTTTTTTTTAGCTTGTCCTAGAGTGTCGGGAATCCAAGGTTTGTATAGGTTTTATTTTTATTTTATTTACAATCCTATTCGTCATGATTTATTTTGAACTTTTCATAAGATAAACTACTTATTTGGGCATAACATGCCTTATCAAAATTCCATTTATATACAAGTTCACATACCTCACGGGAGATCACTCAATCACTCGGCCGAAAGTGTATATTTAAGTGAATCGCTCGAGAGCGGCACAGACTTACGTTTTCCATAGGCTTGCCAAGCGATCAATCCTCCTCCTTTTTAACTTTTTACCTTTGTAAATATCAAGAGGACTTTTGGGGTGAAGGCTTGGGTTTAAAGGTGGGTGGTTGGTTAGTGGTTAGTAAAAAAAAGGCGAAAATCGTAACAAGTGTCGATTTTCGTAAAATACCTTATTTTTTTTAGTGACATTTATTTTTGAAGTATTTCTCCAAACAAGCTTTTGTAGCTTTTGTTTGTTTTTGACTTCATTATTCATATATATATTTTTTTTTTCGTCACGTAAAGGGTATGTTTATGAAAAACCAAGCTTGTTACTAAAATAAAGGTGAAAAGATGAAAAAGGTTTTTGGTGGGTAAAAAAAATTGTTTTGGGGGTAATGAAATGAAAGGTTTAGGCTCAAAGGGGTTTTCTAGGGGGATTTTGGGTAGGTAAAAAAAAAATGAAAAATAATGGTTTTGAAAGAAAAATAGTTAGTCCTAATGCCTCCATCATTTACTTACTTGGGTTTAAGTTGGTAAGGACCGGGAATGTATCGTCGTGGCAAGTTCTAGATTTGTAAAGACCGAGCGGCTATTCACACAAGAAACGAAAAATGAGCATTTAATCTAAATATGTGTATTTTTATGCTCAATAAAGGCTCAAAACTCACTTTTGTGGGAATGGGTTTTTAGTGTGACCAAGCATATATAATCGAATTTTAGCTAGACTTGTTATACCGTTTCATAATTTTCTTATGTTAGTTCTTTTTATCACGACGCTATCGGTTGTAAATTTGTAAAAAAATATAACCCTTTTATAACTTGTTATTCCCAACTTAAACTAAGACAAGTAAATAAAAAAATGAAAAAGTTTTTGAAAAAAATTTGGGGTGTTTAGCGGTTCCAATAGAGTTTTGTGTAAGGCTTGTTTTAGGATTTTGCAAAATTTCAAGGTTTTAGCATCCCCCCCACACTTAAATTACACATTGTCCTCAATGTGTCCAAAAATAAAGTTTTTGGTTGATTAGAATATGTAAAAGTGTGTTTAAAAACAAAGATTTGTGTTACTGGCGCTCTGGACACGGCCCCGTGTTGACCGGGCACGGCCCCGTGGTCAAGTGCCAGTAACAAAAATTATAGAATTGAAACAGAAGCCTGGACACGGGGGCGTGTCCGCTGAACACGGCCCGTGTCCAGTTACCTGAACTGGGTGATTTCCTGCAGAGGGCTCAGCACGGGGCCGTGTTGGTTGGGCACGGCCCGTGTGGAGCCTTCTGTTATGGAGATTTTTGTCGGTTTGTTCTGTTCTTCTGCATGGTTCCATTTTTCTCGTTCCCTTTTTCATCCATTACCACCATGAGTCCATAAATCATAAAAACCATCATAACATTGCTAATAGAGAGACATTACATAAAGATAAAAATTACATAGATATTAAGCTTATGGAGTTCTAGCCCTATGTTTTATTTTAATTTAGCAAAATTTCCAAGAATCTACTGATCTTGGTTAGATAAGGCTTTGTAGAGCTCCACCTTTCGGGTGCGTTTCTCCTCATATGTCGGCAAGCCACTCCTCTACCTCCCTTGGAAGGAGGAAGGAGGGCTCGTTTGCATTTGTTTGAGGAGTTTCAACTTCCGCCGGAACTTCTTGTGGGATTTCCATAGGAGGTTCCGCGGGGAGGTCTCCCCACCCGGTAGGGTTGTTAATACCGAGTGCTAAGTTCCAGTCTTGTTGTGGAAGAACTGGTTCCATAGGGGGTGCCACCAAAATGTTTAACCTTTGGTGCAAAAGGTTAATCTCTTGGAAGCTGCTTTCCAATCCCATTGTAAGATCGTTAATACGGTCAATGAGGACCTCCTCCACAGATGTCATTTCGTCGAGAGCTTCTCTTAGCGCTATCACGTAGTGCACAAGTGTAGCTTCAACGGAGGGCCTCCTTCCCCTTCGGCTGTTTGAGGAATGAACGGATGATGTTTCGCTGTTTTCACTCGCCATTCTACGAAAAATAAACCAGAAAAATAGTTTATAAGACGAAACAGCTTCTGGACACGGCCCCGTGCTCACTGAGCACGGCCCCGTGTTCATCTTTCTGCAGAATTTTGGAGCAAGGAACCTTGGTTTTTTAAGTTATTTTCTGAGTTTACGCAAGCTTTTTGACAGTAAATAACTCTAAACAATGTTACATAACATGTTTTTACCAAGATTCCATGATCAAAACTCCTTGTTTCCTACCATAAAGATTGAGAATTCACACTTTTCATGGTGGTTTTTGAAGAAAGATGAAGAAGAAGGAAATGTCTAGAAGAGGAAAGGACAAGATGAGTTGTTGGAAACTTCTTTTAGACTTACCTAGGATTGTTTGAGAGAAGATTCCTTCAAATCTCTGTCCCCAAGTTGGTCCAAATGTGCAGGATTTTTGGCTGCATTTATAGAAAATGACAGCCTGCTGGACACGGCCCCGTGTCCGCTGGACACGGCCCCGTGTGCAGAGAAAATTCTGACACAGTTTGTCCGTATTCTGACGTCATGATTAGAGGGGAATCTTTTGATGGACACGGGGGCGTGTCGGCCGGGCACGGCCCCGTGTCGGAAAGCTGACTTATGAAGTTTTGTCTTTATTAAGGAGCTAATTCTTATCGGGTGGCTCCTGACTTGTTGGAACAACCCCAAAGTGCCTAAGATACCTTAATTGTCCTATACTAAGGCGAGAACGCAAGAGGTTGTCGGTGAGGGTAATTCCTATTTTTATTCTAGGTGGACAAGTCCAACCCTTTCCCGGGCTCTCGTTAAAGAAGGTATATGCCGAATCGCTCAGGTCTATGTATGCACCGAACGAGGTCGATGGGGAGTCCTTCACGGCACAATCGGCACAGGGACGACTATCGTCCACGTCTTGTTTAGGAAGGAAGGTATTTTCGGGAGCAACGAGGTTGTCAGAATGCGGTTCCAACATTTCCTCATGGTCATCATCTTGGGATGGATCTAAGAAATCCTTCCTAAGTTCTTTTGACCAATTTAGAAGTAGTTCTTCTAGTTGAAATAACTCGTCAAGGAGCATTTCTCCTAGAATATCTGGTTGGGCGCATTCGAGGGAGAAATAGTGTTTATTTTTACTTTCGCCCCTCTTAAGGTCACAAGGAATCGGTGGGTCTATATAGTGTGGCCTATAAGTGAGGAAGAAACATTTTAATTCCTCGTGTTCGCCTCCACATATTCGACACCACAAACCATAAGAGTGCCGAAAGTAAAAAGAATCACTATCACTCATGTTTGTATCAGAAATTACCAACCGCCGGGATCAAACGGTTCTGTTTTCAGCAACTGAATCTTGGGCACGGGGGCGTGTTGAGTGGACACGGCCCCGTGTTCAGCCTACTGTCTGATATAAAAACAGGATTGCCAGTTCCAATGATTGGGCACGGGGCGTGTTCAGCGGGCACGGCCCCGTGCTGAGCTCTGCAGAAGCTGATAAATCTAAAAAAAAAAATCCTAAAAATTAAAAAATAAAAAGATGATTAGGCCGTTGATTCCTAACTTTCTTAAAATCCTTGTGTCCCCGGCAGCGGCGCCAAAAACTTGATGCGTGTTAGTGTGTATATGTTTTTAATATATAATTAAGCCCTTTTTACACTTTTAGCCAAGTTTTAAATTTATAAAACACGATATTCACTAACACTAAACACACATATGGGCAAGTGCACCCATCGTGGACGTAGTATAGTGTTGGTAAGATACCGAGGTCGTCCAAGGACACAAGAGCTTTTAATACCGGTTTATCCTCAACGTCTAACCAAATCAAAAAGTTAGAAAAATGTTTTAAACTAAGAAAAATAAAAACTAACTAAATGCTGAAAATTAAAATAAAAATAAAAACAGATAGACAAGATGAATCACTTGGATCCGACACGTGTATTAGTATAACCTTTGATTATTTTCGCACTTTTGCACTTGTTTAAGAGATTATCTTAGTTATTGTAGTAGGCCCCTCTTTTGAAGGCGACGTTACCCTCAACCCAGTAGTTTGAGTCAGCAAGGATACAATCCTAAAGGGTCGGATTATTGAAAGATAATGAATTAAGTTATTAATGCAAATTATGGTAGGCCCCGCTTTTGGCGGTGACGTTACCCTCGGCTAAGTAGTCTGAGTCAGCAGGGATACAGTCCTAAATAGTCGGGTTATAGTATTAATAGTAGTTAGCTTATGAGGGGGTCAAAGAGTTTGGAGCCCCGCCATCCAATACCTATGGGTATTGAAGGAGATCCTACTAAATTTGACCCAGGTCCCAAGCAGGACCTCTAAACGCTGAACAAGGGCAAGACCCTTACCAAACCGTTCCCTTAACCCCCGACCAGGTAGCCAACATACCTCCATATAGACCGTGGAGATATGAATGGTGAAAATCTTTTATTTTATATAGACAGTAAAATAATGCCAAGACACCACGGACAAACGATAAGGAAAGATCACCTTCAACATAAGTAACTAGTTATTAAAGTCATTAATACAAAACCAAATAAAAAGTGCAAAAGATTAAAAATAAAAAGTATTATACTAAACACTTGTCTTCACCAAGTGATGTAAGAGACTTAGGCAAACATGGCCTTGATTGTCAAGAACTCTTACGATCAATCTTGGATCCCGAGACGACTCACACACTCTACGATGGACAATGGATGATGGTGGTGGATGATGGTGTTATGGTGGTGGTGGGTGGTGGATGAAGTGTGAGAGAGGTGGTGTGCCAAGGGATGAGAGAGAATGAAACCAAGCTCCTCTATTTATAGGCTGGACAGAACGCTGGACACGGCCCCGTGTCCGCTGGACACGGCCCCGTGTCCGCTGGACACGGCCCCGTGCCCGTCTGACACTCTCTCTCTTCATTAATTGTAATTGCGAATTACAATTAATGCGCCTGCTGTACTTTCAACACGCCCCCGTGCCCGCTGGGCACGGCCCCGTGGTGAGCAATGGAAGCTTCTACTGGTTTGTCTTTTCTGCTGCTTCCTGGGCACGCCCCCGTGTTCGCTGGACACGGGGCGTGTTCAGACTCTGTTTTCTTCTCTTTGTCTTGGGAGGTGCCGTTGAGGGTTCGGGCAGTCCACTTTTGTTCCTTTTCTTGTATTTATGGTAGAATTAGTGGTCTTTTTGCTTCTTTTGTGATTTTGAGCTCATTTCATCCTGAAAATACAAAAGGAAGACAAAAACACTCTTTTTCCAACATTAGTACTTAAAAAGGGTTAGTTTTATGCCTTAATTGATGTGTTTTATATGTTGCATTTTACACACATCAATAACCGTTAGTTTGAAATTCATATTTTGCATATTTTAAAAGTCCAAAGCTCAAGAAATTACCATTAATTAGTGATTTGATTTGCAACAAATAGTCATCAAGTATTTTTTTTATTTTTTAATTTAACATTAAATTTCATCAGGAAACAATATTGAAGGAACTCTTATCTCATTGCAATGTAACGATTAGGTAAAATGGTAATTTCATTTTAATTCTAGTTTTTATTTGATAATTTCAATATATCACTAATTAACACCATCAAGGCATTAATTATAAAAATGTGAGCAGTGGCTATTTTTTAGGAATACCGTTGATGGTCAATATCAATAGATGTCAAGAATAAAAAAATGACCATTGGCTATTTTTTCCTATCAGTAGATACCGAACAGTTTTTTAAACGTCTGATATTTGGTAAGTCAGTGGTCAACGCGAAGATTAAAGAAACAGAGGTTGTATTTCAACAGTGGATAAGAACTAACAATCAACTGTTTCAACCAACACAGCGGTTGTAACAGGCTTTTAAACACATGTTGGGGCTAAAACAGATGTTTCACCTTATATATCAGTTGTATGGACTTAAACAAAAGTTTGAACTTAAACAGATGATTGCCAATAAACAGAAATTTAGCCATAAACAGATTTTTGGCCTTAAACAAATCTTCGAGCATAAACAAATGTTTGCACATAAACATCGGTTTGCAAAAAAAGTCCAAATTCAAGAATACTATATCCAAACAATCAAAATTAGGAGCTTAATAATCATCCAAGGATACTTTAATTTTATTTATTAGTATAAAAATGAAACAACTGTTCATTTTATATTACAGATCAAATTAATGTAGGGATTTGATAAATACTGTTACATATAAACACTGTTGGGATATACACTGTTACATATAAACATTGTTGTGACTAAATTGTTACATATAAAACACTGAGGTGATAACATTTATCAACCAAACAGACTATAAAACTCTAATGTGAAAAACATGTTACATATAAACACTGTTAACATAAACAAAGGTCTGAGCATAAACATATGATTGCTCATAAACAGAAGTTTGGCCATAAACAGATGTTTGCCCATAAACAGATGTTAAAGGCCAAACATCTGTTTAACACTTAACAGATGTTTAACTTAAAAACCGTGTTCAACCTAACATGGGTTTCCATTATCTATTGACCAAAATGCAAACAGATGTTAAACCACTGTTTGTTATTGTACTTTACGAAAGTACATACAATTTAAAATATAAGAACAACACCAATAAATTTAGGAACCTAACAGCAAAAATTTAATGCTTTTAGCTTTAAATTTAGTGCTTTTAGCTTTAAACTCCATCAAAGTATATCTTCGACAATCGCCATGAACTCCGTGGAAGTACTCAATGCATTTCCAGCAGGATTTATAGAAACCTGATCTCTCGTGAACAAACCAACATGCAGTATACGAAAACACTTCTTCAGTTGTGGAAGAGTAGCCCTGTCCTCATATACTTGATACTTAACTTTGTTCATAAAAAGCTGCGATAAAACAAACTTTACGCTTCTTTAAATACAAAGAAGGCAGGAAAGACCAAATACTTTAGCAGGAAGTACTGCAGCTTCTACATCATCATCATCATCATCATCTGCAGCAGATCATTCACAATCATCATTTAGTCACAACTCATATAACAAAACTTCAGTAAAAATCAAAAACAAAAACACATACCATTATCAAGGGAAACCACAACTCTACCATCAAAGAAGGTAGCACATGCAACCTTTAACGATGTTGCACACAATTATATTGCAACATCGATATTGAAAGATTGATGTGTGATGGGAAGCTTCATTGAAACAACGATGTTGGAACAATGATACTGGAACGAAGATTATATAAGGAGCAGTAGTTAGTTATAACAGTCCTTAGCACATGGAACTTTAACAGAGATTTGTCTACATCAGTGGATAGGCCTCATCAGTATTTAAGTCCATCAGTCTTTATAAGGAGCAGTGGTTAATTATAACAGTCATTAGCATGATCAACTGTTATAACCATCAGTCTTTATAATTGTATTACATCCTGTTGAAAAATAGAATTGATAAATTTAGGGAAAGTGAGGTTGAAAGATGATAACCCAACGGTGGAGCATCTCATTCTACAGGTTCGATAAATTAAAGGTATTCTCATATAATGGTTCATGGCTGCTTCCAAAGAATCCGCACTTTGGACATCTGTTGTTCTTCAAACATCTATTATCTAAGAAGTTTGAAGTTTGAAGACAACAGATGTCCAAAGTGCCACTTCATTCACAACAGTAGAACAATCATCATCATCATCATCATCATCATCATCATCATCATCATCATCATCATCATCTGCAGCAGATCATTCACAATCATAATTTAGTCACAACTCATATAACAAAACTTCAGTAAAAATCAAAAACAGAAACACATACCATTATCAAGGGAAACCACAACTCTCCCATCAAAGAAGGTAGCACATACAACCTTTAACAATGTTGCAACAATTATATTGCAACATCGATATTGAAAGATTGATGTGTGATGGGAAGCTTCATTGAAACAACGATGTTGGAACAATGATACTGGAACGATGATTATATAAGGAGTAGTGGTTAGTTATAACAGTCCTTAGCACATGGAACTTTAACAGAGATTTGTCTACATCAGTGGATAGGCCTCATCAGTATTTAAGTCCATCAGTCTTTATAAGGAGCAGTGGTTAATTATAACAGTCCTTAGCATGATCAGCTGTTATAACCATCAGTCTTTATAATTGTATTACATCCTGTTGAAAAATAGAATTGATAAATTTAGGGAAAGTGCGGTTGAAAGATGATAACCCAACGGTGGAGCATCTCATTCTACAGGTTCGATAAATTAAAGGTATTCTCATATAATGGTTCATGGCTGCTTCCAAAGAATCCACACTTTGGAAATCTGTTGTTCTTCAAACATCTATTATCTAAGAAGTTTGAAGTTTGAAGACAACAGATGTCCAAAGTGCCACTTCATTGGATCAATCGAGGAAGAATTATATGAGAATACCCATAATTTTTCGAACCTGTAGAATGAAATGCTCCACTGTTGGGTTATCATCTTTCAACCTCACTTTCCCTAAATTTATCAATTCTATTTTTCAACAGGATGTAATACAATTATTACCTTAATTAAGATATCTTCAACTGCATCTTCTGGTAAATCAACATTGATTTCACTCAAATGGTCCCTTCAACTGCATCAAAAAATACCAAAAATAAAACTAATAAAACCATCCAATATTCCCGAGTACTCACCAATAATGTGATGATCAATATAAAATCAAACCGTAATAGCATACAAATCATAAGGAAATACGAAAGAAACAAACCAAAAAACTTATTGCGCGATTAAAATTAAAAGGATATCATACGCAATATTCAGGTAATTAGAATGGCCATTTTTACCTTACTTGACAACAATAGGAAACAACATCAAACAATAATAGCAAACAACATCAAACAATAATGGCAAACAACATCAAACAATAATAGCAAACACCTGATGTTGAATCCACTGTAGATGCTGAACCACTGCTGTTACAAACAGATAATACCTCGAGAACTGGAAATGAAACCCTAATTTCAGAAAGAATAATCGCTGAACATACTCAAACATCAATAATCAACAGATGTTATACTCATATCATCACCATTAAGAAAAAAACGCTTATTTCTGAACATATTCAAACATACCAGCTTATGGCGGAAATCTATCCACAGCTAAGCTGATTTCAACTTTGATGACAATCGATGACAACAACCCTGGAACCATATGATTAAATTACGAGTAGAAATTAGGATTATTGTAAATAAGAGGAAATGATGAAAGTATTTCAACTAAAAAAAGAAGAACAAACCTTTTGATGAAGTAATCGATGAACAAAAGAAGATTTTATGGTGGCGTCTGCAAGAAGATTAAGGTTTGCAGGGTTTGTGAAATTTGAATTTGAATCACCGGAATATAGAGAGAGAAGGAACCCTGGGCATTTGTAAAGAAAGAGGAGAAGTGAGAAGAGAGATTATATAAGGAAAAGGGCAGTGGTACTGTTGTGCGGGAAAAGAGAACTGAGGATGCCCTAATTAAGTGACACGTGGCCTAAATAACTTTCATTTATTATATATAATAGATATATAAAGTACTTGCTATTCAATATATATATATATATATATATATATATATATAGAGAAAGTATAATGTACTTCAAGGCTTAACCTACATTAACATACATGACAAAAAATATAACGTGCGTTATTATCATAGAACGTGCGTGATTATAGTCCCATGCGTGATTATGTGGTCCCATGCGTGATTATGTGGTCCCATGCATGATTATGTGGTCCCATGCGTGATTATACCCCTGATCCAACGGTTACCATTGTCTCCTACGTGATGTATGATAAGGCTTTTTGTATGTTAACCTTACTCTCTCTCTCTCTCTATATATATATATATATATATATATATATATATATATATATATATATATATATATATAAAGTACTCTAATGGGGACACGACACTCTGTGGTTGAATCTCAATGGTTTTCCCTTTTTTCACAGGGTTAATGGATTTAAACACCCCCAACTATGGCCATTTGGCCGATGACACTCTCAACTTTCACTTTGGCTCAGACCACTCCCAACTTAACACATCGATTGTCATGGCACCCTCGTTAAATATTCACTAACCTGGTTAGTAAAATGAGCCTATGTGGCAATTTAATCTGATGTGGCATGTCCTACGTGTCATACATGAGCTTATGTGGAACACCAATGATTCGATGAAGTTTATAATCCCCAAATTACATAACACTTCACTCAAACCAAGATAATTACATATCAGAAGCTCTCAAGTTCATCAATGGCGATTAATGGCGATCAAACCCTAATCTGATCGAGGTATGTTTTCTGTCAAAAATTTCTGGTATTGTTCACTGATTGCACTGATGGAGGTTATTGATGTGATGCTATGGTATGGTGGAACATTGGATTTTAATTTTGATCAACCTCAATATATTGGAGGTCAATCTAAGTTAATACGTATGGATGTTGATCACATTGCATACTTTGAGTTGTTAGAGTATGCAATGGATTCTGGGTGTTATGAAAGTAGGGATTTTTACATGTATGGATTAAATGCTGATACTGGTGAATTCAAGATTTTTAGGGATGATAATGATTTTATGGAGATTGCATTAAAGGCTCTAACATGGTCTGGACCATTCATGGAGGTATTTATTCAAGTCGGTCCAATTACCCATGAACAAGAAGTCCAATTCATGTCCCAGCCTAGTAAACCCAAAGCCCAATCTTATTCACCACCCAGTAAACCACAAGCCCAATCCAGTTCCCAACCCATTAAACGAAGAGGCCGGCCCAAAAAACTTGTAACCCAGTCCAAAAAGAAAGTATTCCATGTCAGTAGAGTGAGTAGGGCACAGTAGAGTGAGTAGGGCATCTGACAAAAGTGGTAACCCTCCTGTACTTGAAGTCCCTAGATCTGGATCCACTGCCTCAGGAAAGGAGGCTGTTGCTGATAAACCAGTTGGTTTGAATAATCAGCCTAGTGTACAAGAGGCTACATGGGCATTTGATTTGGATGAGGAGTCTATAGTTCAAGAGGGTGTATCGAAAGAAACAGATGGTTTGCAAAAGAAGCCTATTGGAGAAGAGGTTTTAGTGGAAGAAGGGAGTGGTTTTGATAAGCAGCATAGTGTACAAGAGTGTGCAGATGAAGATGACAGTGAAGACAGTGACTATAAAGCTGACTTAAATGGGACAGAAGAGTCAAGTTCAGATGAAGATGATGGGTTTCTTGATGATGGTAATGAAGATGAGGTTCATGATGAAATAGCTTTCTCAGATTCAGACAGAGAAGATACTGAATGGAGATAGTCACAAGATGCCATTAAACGAGCTAATAAGGATGAACTTGAAGCTAAAAAGAAGTTAGTTGAACAGTGTACTAAACCTTATGAAAAAGAAGGTAAGTTGAGTGAGTCTAATGATGCAGGGTGTGCACATGTAGAGGGTTATAGTAGTTACGAGGAATCTGATGGTGATGTTGCTACTCCTGGTGAGAGTGAGGATGATGATATAAGAGGTAAGAAGTACAAAGAAACTGCTCCAAGTGTAAATGAACATACCAACTGAAAAAAGTTTACATGGAAAGTTGGAATACGGTTTGCATCAAGGGATCGTTTTAAGGAGGCAGTGAGAAGGTATGCTGTGACTAACGGCAGGAATCTGATCATTGCAAAGAGTGATAATAAGGAAGAAGGTCGTTTAGTTGTGAAGTGTGTACCAGGGTGTCCCTTCTATCTATATTGTTCACTAAACAAAGCCAAAGAGTGTTACATGATTAAAAGTGTGAAGAAGAAACACAACTGCCAGAGAAACATGATCAAGAATAGATAGCTAACTGCCAAGTTCTTAGGGGATGAGTTCCTTCCTTTGTTTAACGCCAAGCCAAATTGGTCTGCTAAGGAGATTCAAGCAGCAGTTAAATAGAAGTTTAAGGTAATTATAACTAAGTGGTTAGCTTACAAGGCTAAATCAAGTGCACACAAGAAGCTTCATGGTTCAATGAGAGATCATTACAGTAAAATTGGTTCTTACCTGGAAGTTCTAAAGAAAGTAAATCCATCATCAACCTTTAGGTTAGAAACTGCTCCACCATGTTTCATTAACCTAGATCCACGGGCCACATGTGAAACATTCTTTAGACTGTTTGTTTGTTTTGATGGAGTCAAAAAAGGTTTTTTAGCAGGATGCAGGAAGGTATTGTGCTTAAATGGGTGTTTTCTTAAAACATTCCTTGGAGGGATGTTGTTAACAGCTGTGGGAAGGGATGGTAATGACCAAATGTTTCCTTTGGCATGGGCAGTAGTTGAAGGGGAAAATAATGAGAGTTGGGAATGGTTTATGGATGAGCTTAGGCAGTGTTTGGGAGTAACTGATGACAGTGAATCATGGACATTTATATCTGACCAGCAAAAGGTAGATCTTCCTAACCAATAATTAGCTTATTCATCACTTATCTGTGACACTGTTGTATTGGTTTTGCAGGGTCTGTTGAATGCTATTGCAATGGTATGGCCAAAGGCAGAGCATAGAAACTGTGCAAGACACATTTATGCTAACTGGCACAAGACATACAAAGATGAAGAGTTGAAGGAGCTATTTTGGAAATCAACTAGGGCCTATTGTGAAGTTGATTACTTACAAGCCATTGAAGAGATGAGGACCATAAACCCTGATGCAGTAGAGGCCTTACTGAAGCAAAATCCCAATTGGTTCAACAGGTGCTATTTAAACACTCACACAAAATGTGATGTTATAATAAACAACATGGCTGAAACTTTTAATGGCTTTATCATCAATGCAAGGTCAAAAAACATTATACACATGTTAGAGGACAAAAGGATTCAGGTCATGAGTAGGCTGGTTACTAAAAGAACAGAAATGAGTGCCAGGGATGTTGTTATATGCCTAAAATCTAAGAAAAGCTTGATTTTTCAAAATAGGCTGCATATAGATGTGAGGTGTATCCCTCATCATACCATGTGTTTCAAGTCAGGGATTTTGATGATGTTTCAGTTGATCTAGATAATAGAACATGCACATGTAGGAAATGGGATTTGAGGGGGTATCCATGTAAACATGTTTGTGCAGTAGTTGGGTTTTTGCATAAAAATGCAGAAGAGTATGTTGATGTGTGTTACCACAAAGACACATACATGAAGGCTTATGAATTCTCAATCCCTCCAATACCTAGTGAAAGGTATTGGCCCAAGATTCACCACCCTATGGATCCACCACCAATAAGATCTCAACCTGGGAGGCCTAAGAAGAATAGAAAGAGGGATCCTCATGAGGATCCAAAGAGACCAGGGAAACTTACCAAGCATGGGGTGATAATGACTTGAGGTAATTGTGGGGGTAGTGGTCACAGCAAGAGAAAAAGTACCGAACAGGGAAATCAGCAATCTACTGCAGGTGAATGACTTGTTTTAGGGACAGTTGACTGTGTATATTGTAGGCTTTAACTACTTTTGTTTTGTATGTTGTAGGGTCTGCTTGTGACAACTCGTACTTTACCGTCTCTTACATTACGTGTAACTGTTGAACTAGTTGTGATTACGTGAACTCTAATAATTGAATGTTATGTTTATGTGATATGTGTGTATTAGTATAGTGAACAAGCCCAAACGACACACTATAACCCGATCGCACAAGGCTAACCGGTCGCACAAGCCCATTTGGGCCACACCTTGTAATCGGACACCATAGGGCAGCCGAGTTGGGCTCGGCCCACTCCCCACTCGCAAACACAAAACCAAATGTAGGGGTTTGATTTTCATTGTTTTGCAAAAACACATTAACACACACAAACCCTAGAAGCTCTCTCCCTCTCTCGTGTGCTTTGGAACCCGACGGCAACAACCCTTAGGACCGAAGATTATTCCTTGTTCGGATCACCCTTGTTCACTTGAGACCTCACTTGTTTCGATCCTCTAACCCGGTTAGTATATGTTTACCGATTTCATGCTTGGTGATGTTGATGATTTAATCGGTTAATTTTATTAGATGATGTTGAGATTGTTTTGATTGTATATGATTATATTAGGGTTATGCATGCTAGTAACTTGGTTCATAGGTTGTACGATTTTATGAATGCATGATAACCGGATTGAAGGCTACTGTTATTGTTCTTGTTCGAATATATGTGGATTAACCGGTTGTGATATTATGATAAGGGGTTATGATTTAGGTTGCATGGTAGTTGATAATTTTATCAATCACATGAATCCGATCGTATAGATGTTCTTGATATGATATGAATGAATATGAACATGTTTGATTTCTGAATAAGTTGTTGATTGATCCGAATTGTGAAACTGCCAAAGATGTTTGCTAGAATCACGGGATAATTGTTGCATGAATTATGGAAATTAGGAAGTTGGTTACATTTTCTGATCTGGACACGGGTTGCGAGTCGAGATCTCCTAGTCTCGACTCAAGACCACAACACTCGCACAAGCAGCACAACTCGAGACCACTGGTTGCGGGTCCGGATTGCGACTCGAGACCGTGTGATCTCGACTGGACCACGATGACCCGAGACCTCCACATTGCGACTCGAGACCCCGAGACCAACATAACTCGAGACCGCACTGACTTGACTCGAGATCGCTGGTTGCGACTCGAGACCAGTTATTTCGCACACACTGTTTTGGACCCTACACTATCTCGGGTCCAATCGATTGGGCCAGATAATTGGACTTACGTACTTGACTGCTAATTGGACTGTTTATGTTAGCTGGGCCGGGTATAGTTTGGGCTTAGACATCCGGATCGCACAAGTGGTGAATTGTTATACTTTGATTGTTTGCATGCTATACGTGTTTGCTATGATTCATGCGTGCATTACTTGAACCACACCTGACTTGTATAATAACCATGATAGGACGTGATTGACCACTTACTAGCTTACCTGTACTTTCTGTGTATCTGCCGAGCAACCCAAGGTGAGTTCACACAAGCCAAGGCATGGGGTTCCCAGGGTGGGAATGGGGATGTGATGATTTACTGTACATACATAGATGATAGAACCTACTTCTAGACTAGTAACACTTATTGAACGATCTTCGCACACCTGCCAAGGGTTGGCCGCGATATTATGACTGACTTCGCACACCTGCCTTAGGAAGGCCGCGAACTGTAATCTGCTAATCTTCGCACACCTGCCTGGTAGGCCGCGATACAAACAAACCTAGTCTAGAATACTCGGGAGGAATATCCCCTAATATCTTCGCACACCTGCCTGGGAGGCCGTGATACGAACTAAACGATATACGACTTAACAAACGAACAAAACGCTACTCACACTATGCTATTACTGAACTGTTAACTGTGAACTCGCTCAACTAGTTGTTGATTATCTGCTGCATGCCTTGCAGGACCTTAGGTACATTATGGAGCTTGCACAGGGAGGAGCAGGTCGTTGTGGGATACGGATCGTAAACGATATTTGAACTTATAACTTATTTTGGGTTTTCATTATTATGCTTCCGCTACTTAAACAAAGTTTTTTTTTTTGAACATCAATCATGTCGTGATGAATTACTTTATCTGCTTTTATTATTAAATGCTATGTTCGATATGATTGGTGGCTTGATCCTGGTCACGTCACGCCTCCAAGCGGTGGTACTCCGCGTGTGGGTTTTTGGGGGTGTGACAGATTGGTATCAGAGCCATTGGTTATAGAGAACTAGGTTTTAATATGGGAAAACGTTTTTATTAAAACCAGACTATAACCAGAACAGTGCTCTCAACGATCCACAACGACGCTTCGCTCCACGTGCAAGACTCGACATCCTAGGTAATAAGGTTTATGTTTATTACCTGCATGCTAGAACTATATAGAACTTTGCTCGCATTACGTTTAGATACACATGATACTATTACATGAGAATACCTACGTGCTTACACTTTTCTGTCATCGCCCTACTCGCGAACCATTTTCACTTACGCTACTTTTACTATGAAGATCATGTCTGGACGAATTAACATGACTCAAGCCCAGCTAGAGGCTCTCGTTCAAGCTCAAGTTGCTGCGGCACTTGCAGCTGCTCAAGCAGGTAGTATATCCTGTAGTCATAACTCACACTAGGATCTTTAGATCCTACACTCCTAAACTAGCCCTTGTATTTAAACTTTGCCCTATTCGTACACAATAGGTCAACACGCGCAGCAACCTGTCTGCACTTTCAAGAACTTCATGGACTGTCGTCCAAGTACTTTTAGCGGCACAGAGGGGGCAGTGGGACTCCTCCACTGGTTTGAAAAGCTCGAGTCTGTGTTCGAGATGTGCGAATGCCCTGAGGCTCGCAGGGTCAAATACGCCACTGGCACGCTAGAAGGAATAGCACTAACTTGGTGGAACGCCCAAGTACAGATACTAGGGTTGGCAGCTGCTAACGCCACACCCTGGAATGATTTCAAAGAACTTATCAAGCGTGAGTACTGCACAAGGGATGATATTCACAAGTTGGAGAATGAGTTTTATCACTTGAAAATGACGGGGTCAGAGATAGAAGCTTACACGAAGCGATCGAACGAACTGGCTATTTTATGTCCTACCATGGTGGACCCTCCAATCAAGCGTATCGAATTGTACCTCAAGGGTCTAGCCTCAGAGATTCAGAGCCATGTTACATCGGCTAACCTCGACAATATCCAAGACATCCAGCGTCTTGCTCATCGCCTCACGGATCAGGCGGTGGAACAGAACAAGTTGCCCAAACGCATCAGTGCTACCACTACTGCTGTCACTACTTCTGCTACTCCCAGTGACAACAAACGGAAATGGGATGGGGATTCCAGCAAGGGATCAGTATCTGTTCAGTCCCAAACACAGCAGCGTCGCACCAACGATTATCAGAGTCCGAATCAGCAATCATCGGGCAGTCAGGGGCAGAGTGGTTATAGGGGAACTCACCCATGGTGTGGTAGGTGCAACAAACACCACAGTGGAAGGTGTCGCAGGGAACGATGTCAAAGATGCCTCAAGCCGGGTCATGAGGCAAAAGATTGTAGAAGCTCACGGCCAGCAAACCAGAACCAGCAACTCCCACCACCAGCTCCACAGAACCAGCAGCAGCAGCCACAGCGTGGAAACCGGGGATGTTTCCAGTGTGGGGCTGAAGGTCACTACAAACGCGATTGCCCTCAATTGAACCAGAACCAAAATCGCAACAACAACAACAATCAGGGCAACGGGAACAACAACAACAACGGTGGGAACAACAACAACAATGGCAACGAGGCAAGGGGTCGAGCTTTCGTGCTAGGACGATGAGATGCAATGAACGATCCCAACGTGGTTATGGGTAAGTTTCTCCTCGACGATATTTATGTTACTGTTTTATTTGATTCGGGTGCGGATACAAGTTATATTTCTGTGAAAGCCAGTAAATTGTTAAAACGTACATCAACACCCCTAAGCACCAAACACATCGTAGAACTAGCTAATGGTAAGAGTTTAGAAGCCACGCAGATAGTCAGGGGTTGTAGTATTGTCTTAGCCGGTCAAACTTTCTCCATCGACCTTATTCCCATAGTCTTGGGTAGTTTCGACGTCGTCGTTGGGATGGACTGGTTATCCCAACATCAGGCAGAAATCGTATGCAGCGAGAAGATCATCCGTATTCCTCGTTCTGGTCAAGAACCTCTCGAAGTTCAAGGCGACAAGAGTGGTGCTGTGGTTGGCATCATCTCTTTCTTAAAGGCGCAGAAATGTTTACGAAAGGGGCACACTGCCATTCTGGCACTCGTTACAGACGCATCAGCAAAGGAAAAGAAATTGGAGGATATTCCAGTTGTACGCGATTACCCTCAGGTGTTTCCTGAAGATTTACCTGGATTACCGCCTCACCGTCAGGTCGAATTTCAAATCGAGCTCGCTCCAGGAGCAGCACCCATAGCTCGCGCACCATACCGTCTAGCTCCATCAGAATTGGAGGAACTGTCAAAGCAGCTACAAGAGCTCTTGGAAAAGGGCTTCATTCGTCCAAGCTCTTCGCCATGGGGAGCTCCAGTACTATTTGTGAAAAAGAAAGACGGTACGTTCAGAATGTGCATAAACTACCGGGAACTCAACAAGGTGACGGTGAAGAACCGTTATCCTCTTCCACGCATAGACGATTTATTCGACCAGTTGCAAGGGTCGTGTTATTACTCCAAGATAGACTTGAGGTCTGGTTACCATCAACTGAGAGTCCGGGAGGAGGACGTCTCCAAAACAGCATTCAGAACTCGTTACGGCCACTACGAGTTTCTCGTCATGCCGTTCGGGTTAACGAACGCGCCTGCCGTATTTATGGACCTTATGAACAGGGTGTGCAAACCCTATCTTGACAAGTTCGTCATAGTATTCATCGACGACATTCTGATTTACTCCAAGAGTCAGGAGGAGCACGAGCAGCATCTACGCCTTATTCTGGAACTCCTACGGAAGGAACAGCTGTACGCTAAGTTTTCGAAATGTGACTTCTGGCTTCGTGAAGTCCACTTCCTAGGCCATGTAGTGAACAAGGATGGGATCCATGTTGATCCATCCAAGGTAGACTCGATCAGAAACTGGCCTGCACCACGTACGCCAACGGAAATACGCCAATTCTTGGGTTTGGCGGGTTACTACAGACGGTTTATTAAGGACTTTTCAAAGATTGCTCAGCCACTTAGACTACTGACACAGAAGGGTGTCACCTATCGCTGGGGAGAGCCCCAGGAGACTGCTTTTCAGCACCTAAAGGATAGACTTTGCTGTGCACCTATCCTCTCATTGCCAGAGGGCACGGACGATTTCGTAGTATATTGTGACGCATCCATCCATGGTCTTGGATGTGTGTTAATGTAGCGCGACAAGGTTATTGCTTACGCTTCACGCCAACTTAAGATTCACGAACGGAACTACACGACGCACGATTTAGAGCTGGGAGCTGTTGTTTTCGCGCTTAAGATATGGCGACACTACCTGTACGGTACCAGGTGCACGATTTACACCGATCACAGGAGTCTCGAGCATATTCTTAAGCAGAAGGATTTGAACATGCGTCAACGACGATGGGTTGAATTACTGAACGATTACGAATGCGCTATTAAGTACCATCCAGGCAAAGCCAACGTTGTGGCTGACGCCCTCAGTCGGAAAGACACTTTACCTCGGCGCGTGCGAGCGCTGCAGCTTACGATTCAGTCTAGCCTTCCTACACAGATACGAAATGCTCAGGTAGAAGCGTTGAAACCAGAAAACATTAGGGCTGAAGCCCTACGCGGCTCAAGGCAACGAATGGAACAGAAGGCAGACGGTGCCTACTATGTAACGGGGCGTATTTGGGTCCCACTCTATGGCGGTCTACGAGAACTTGTGATGGACGAAGCCCACAAGTCTCGCTACTCGGTACATCCAGGGTCGGACAAGATGTACCACGACATCAGAACAACATACTGGTGGCCTAGCATGAAGGCCCACATCGCTACTTACGTTGGCAAGTGCTTGACCTGTGCAAGGGTCAAGGTGGAATACCAGAAACCAGCGGGCCTACTTCAGCAACCCAAGATACCGCAATGGAAATGGGAAGAAATTTCCATAGATTTCGTTACAGGCCTACCTAGATCCCAGCGTGGGAATGATACCATATGGGTGATCGTGGATCGACTCACCAAGTCTGCACACTTCCTAGCTATAAAGGAAACGGATAAGTTCTCCACTCTCGCAGACATCTACCTTAAAGAAGTTGTGTCGAGGCACGGGGTGCCCACCTCCATTATTTCGGATCGGGATGCACGATTCACGTCGGAACTATGGCAAGCGATGCACAAATCTTTTGGCTCACGGTTAGACATGAGCACAGCATATCATCCTCAGACGGATGGGCAGTCGGAGCGAACGATCCAAACTCTTGAAGACATGCTTCGGGCATGCGTTATCGATTTCGGCAACGGCTGGGAAAAGCACCTCCCTTTGGTGGAGTTCTCATACAATAACAGTTATCACACCAGCATACAAGCCGCTCCATTCGACGCATGGTACGGACGTAAATGCCGGTCACCTCTCTGTTGGGCAGAGGTGGGGGATAGTCAGATCACGGGTCCAGAGATTGTAGTGGACGCCACAGAAAAGATTGCACAAATACGACAACGCATGGCGGCAGCACACGACCGTCAGAAAGCCTACGCGGATAAGCGTAGAAAGCCATTGGAATTTCAGGTCGGGGACCGGGTTTTACTAAAAGTCTCACCCTGGAAGGGTGTGGTTCGTTTTGGCAAACAGGGCAAACTCAATCCGCGGTATGTCGGACCGTTCGAGATTATTGAGAAAATCGGCAAAGTAGCCTACAAGCTAAACCTACCAGCTGAACTCGGAGCAGTTCACAATGTCTTTCACGTGTCGAATCTGAAGAAATGCCTATCAGATGAGACCCTTATCATTCCTTTCAAAGAACTCACTATCGACGAGCGGTTGCAGTTCGTCGAGGAACCAGTTGAAATCACGGACCGGGATGTGAAGGTCCTCAAAAACAAGAGAATCCCTCTTGTTCGAGTACGTTGGAACTCCAAACGTGGCCCAGAGTACACCTGGGAACGCGAAGACAGGATGACAGAAAAGTACCCCCAGTTATTCGGAACCAATACAACCACTACTGAGGCTGAAGCTCCTACTACGGAATTTCGAGACGAAATTCCAGATCAACGGGGGGAGGATGTGACACCCCAAAAAGTCAGTGAACGAACGATTGAACTTATCTAGCTTCCTCAGTGAGTGCATACCAAATTTCGGGACGAAATTTCTTTTTAGTTGGGATAATGTGACAACTCGTACTTTACCGTCTCTTACATTACGTGTAACTGTTGAACTAGTTGTGATTACGTGAACTCTAATAATTGAATGTTATGTTTATGTGATATGTGTGTATTAGTATAGTGAACAAGCCCAAACGACACACTATAACCCGATCGCACAAGGCTAACCGGTCGCACAAGCCCATTTGGGCCACACCTTGTAATCGGACACCATAGGGCAGCCGAGTTGGGCTCGGCCCACTCCCCACTCGCAAACACAAAACCAAATGTAGGGGTTTGATTTTCATTGTTTTGCAAAAACACATTAACACACACAAACCCTAGAAGCTCTCTCCCTCTCTCGTGTGCTTTGGAACCCGACGGCAACAACCCTTAGGACCGAAGATTATTCCTTGTTCGGATCACCCTTGTTCACTTAAGACCTCACTTGTTTCGATCCTCTAACCCGGTTAGTATATGTTTACCGATTTCATGCTTGGTGATGTTGATGATTTAATCGGTTAATTTTATTAGATGATGTTGAGATTGTTTTGATTGTATATGATTATATTAGGGTTATGCATGCTAGTAACTTGGTTCATAGGTTGTACGATTTTATGAATGCATGATAACCGGATTGAAGGCTACTGTTATTGTTCTTGTTCGAATATATGTGGATTAACCGGTTGTGATATTATGATAAGGGGTTATGATTTAGGTTGCATGATAGTTGATAATTTTATCAATCACATGAATCCGATCGTATAGATGTTCTTGATATGATATGAATGAATATGAACATGTTTGATTTCTGAATAAGTTGTTGATTGATCCGAATTGTGAAACTGCCAAAGATGTTTGCTAGAATCACGGGATAATTGTTGCATGAATTATGGAAATTAGGAAGTTGGTTACATTTTCTGATCTGGACACGGGTTGCGAGTCGAGATCTCCTAGTCTCGACTCGAGACCACAACACTCGCACAAGCAGCACAACTCGAGACCACTGGTTGCGGGTCCGGATTGCGACTCGAGACCGTGTGATCTCGACTGGACCACGATGACCCGAGACCTCCACATTGCGACTCGAGACCCCGAGACCAACATAACTCGAGACCGCACTGACTTGACTCGAGATCGCTGGTTGCGACTCGAGACCAGTTATTTCGCACACACTGTTTTGGACCCTACACTATCTCGGGTCCAATCGATTGGGCCAGATAATTGGACTTACGTACTTGACTGCTAATTGGACTGTTTATGTTAGCTGGGCCGGGTATAGTTTGGGCTTAGACATCCGGATCGCACAAGTGGTGAATTGCTATACTTTGATTGTTTGCATGCTATACGTGTTTGCTATGATTCATGCGTGCATTACTTGAACCACACCTGACTTGTATAATAACCATGATAGGACGTGATTGACCACTTACTAGCTTACCTGTACTTTCTGTGTATCTGCCGAGCAACCCAAGGTGAGTTCACACAAGCCAAGGCATGGGGTTCCCAGGGTGGGAATGGGGATGTGATGATTTACTGTACATACATAGATGATAGAACCTACTGCTAGACTAGTAACACTTATTGAACGATCTTCGAACACCTGCCAAGGGTTGGCCGCGATATTATGACTGACTTCGCACACCTGCCTTAGGAAGGCCGCGAACTGTAATCTGCTAATCTTCGCACACCTGCCTGGTAGGCCGCGATACAAACAAACCTAGTCTAGAATACTCGGGAGGAATATCCCCTAATATCTTCGCACACCTGCCTGGGAGGCCGCGATACGAACTAAACGATATACGACTTAACAAACGAACAAAACGCTACTCACACTATGCTATTACTGAACTGTTAACTGTGAACTCGCTCAACTAGTTGTTGATTATCTGTTGCATGCCTTGCAGGACCTTAGGTACATTATGGAGCTTGCACAGGGAGGAGCAGGTCGTTGTGGGATACGGATCGTAAACGATATTTGAACTTATAACTTATTTTGGGTTTTCATTATTATGCTTCCGCTACTTAAACAAAGTTTGGTTTTTTTTGAACATCAATCATGTCGTGATGAATTACTTTATCTGCTTTTATTATTAAATGCTATGTTCGATATGATTGGTGGCTTGATCCTGGTCACGTCACGCCTCCAAGCGGTGGTACTCCGCGTGTGGGTTTTTGGGGGTGTGACACTGCTAAAAAGAGACAGAAGGGAACCAAAAAGTCAAGCCAGAAGTCAACTCAGCAATCTGCTCCAGTACCTTCACAAGGAACAACTCAGCAATCTACTCCAGTACCTTCACAAGGAACAACTCAGCAATCTACCCAGGAGGGAAGCAAAATTTCAAGCCAGAAGTCAACTAAAAAGTCAACTGTCAAATGGAAAGGGAACATACAAGGCAGCAGTTAAAAAGTCATAGTTTGACTTTTTTGTGATAAATGGACATGTTTGACTTTTTTGTGGTCTTTATGACCTTTTTGTGCTGTTGGCTGTTTGGACAACTTTAAGTTATGTAATAACTCTCTAGGATAACTTGTGGTGATGTTATAACTCTTTAGGATAACTTTTGGTAATGTTATAATTGTTGGTTATGTAATGGTATAAGTCTTGGTTATGGTCTTTGATGTGTGCAAAATGCAACATATAAATTACATCAATTGTGGCATAAAACTAACCCTTTTTTAGTACTAATGTTGGAAAAAGTGTGCTTTTGTCTTCCTTTTATATTTTCAGGATCAAATGAACAAAAGAAGCAAAAAGACAGCTAAATCTAACATAAATACAAGAAAAGGAATAAACGTGGCATGCCCGACCCCTCGACTGCATCTTCCCAAGCAAAAAAGAGAAAACAGAAGGCTGAACACGCCCTGTGCTCAATGAGCACGGGGGCATGCCCAAGTGTCAGCAGAAAAGACAAAGTTGTAGAAACTTCTATCACCCACCACGGGGGCGTGCCCAGTGGACACGGGGCCGTGGTCAACTCTAAGATTCGCAGAATCTGAGGAAATCTTGATAGTACAGATACGCTTCTGCACACGGGGTCGTCCCCAGCGGACATGGGGGAGTGGTCAACTAATGCAGACAAACATCAATTAATGAAGAAAGAGAAGAGGGATGGACACGGGGTCGTGCCCGAGCTTCTGTTCAGACTATAAATAAGGGTGCTTGGCTCACTTGCAAATCATCCCTTGGCACACCACCTCTCTCACACTTCACCCACACTCCACCACCACCACAACACCATCATCCACCACCATCATCCATCATCCATCATAGAGTGTGTGAGTAGTCTCGGGATCCAAGATTGATCGTAAGAGTTCTTGACAATCAAAGGCCATGTTTGCCTAAGTCTCTTACATCACTTGGTGAAGACAAGCATTTAGTGTAATACTTTTTATTTTTAATCTTTTCGCACTTTTTATTTGGTTATGTATTAATGACTTTAATAACTAGCTTCATATGTTGAAGGTGATTCTTCCTTATCATTTGTCTGTGGTGTCTTGGCATTATTTTACTGTCTATATAAAATAAAAGATTTACACCATTCATATCTCCACGGTCTATATGGAGATATGTTGGCTACCTGGTCGGGGGTTAAGGGAATGGTTTGGTAAGCGTCTTGCCATTGTTCAGTGTATAGATCCTGCAAGGACCTGGGTCAAATTTAGTAGGACCTCCTTCGATACCCTATGGTATTCGATGGCGGGGTTCCAAACTCTTTGATCCCCTCATATGTAAGCTACTATTAAAACTTTAACCCAGCTACTTAGGACTGTATCCCTGCTGACTCAGACTACTTAGCCGAGGGTAACGTCACCTTCAAAAGAGGGGCCTACCACAATATGCATTAATAACTTAATTAATTATCTTTCAATAATCCGACCCTTTAGGATTGTATCCTTGCTGACTCAAACTACTGGGTTGAGGGTAACGTCACCTTCAAAAGAGGGGCCTATTACAATAACTAAGATAATCTCTTAAAAAGTGCAAAAGTGCGGAAATAATCAAAGGTTACACTAGAGGCGAGTCGGATCCAAGTGAATCTTCTTGTCTATCTGTTTTTATTTTATTTTTATTTTTATTTTCAGCATTTTAGTTTTTATTTTCTAGTTTAAAACCTTTTCCTAAATTTTTGATTTGATTAGACGTTGAGGATAAACCGGTATTAAAAGCTCTTGTGTCCTTAGACGACCTCGGTATCTTACCAACACTATACTACGCTCACGATGGGTGCACTTGCCCATATGTGTGTTTGGTGTTAGTAAATATCGTGTTTTATAAATTTAAAACTTGACTAAAGTGGTTAAAAAGGGCTAAAAATATATATAAAAACCTATAACACCAACTACGCATCAGTCTTTATGCATTTTGGTTGATTGGTCATTATACTATGCAGTTTTGGTCATTACACGGTGCAGATTTGGTCATTACAGTTTAGACAAATGGAGTCTTGACCACTGATTGGTCAACATACACAGATTTGGTCATTAGAGATTATATGTGTTTGGAGTTTGGACACTTGCAGTTTTGTGCACTACAGTTTGGAGATATGGTCATTACACATTGAAGTTATTGTCATTACTCATTGAAGTTATGGTCAATTGTGCACTACAGTTTGGACACTTGAAGTTTTGACCATTGATTGGTCAAACTACAAGTTTTGGTAATTCAGGCCTTCCAGCTATATGTGCAGACCCATTAGAGGTATGTTTCTTGTTATATCATGACTTTTGACATTTGTTGGTCAAAATACAGTTTGGATATGTTGACCAATCTGGTAATATCAATACATGTGCAGATATATACAATCAAGGACAAGGATTTTGCATTAAAATTCATCAAAAGTGTACAATTACAACAAGAACACAGTTCATACTACCTAAACATATACAACACTATGCTAATGCCAATAAATAAGGTTAACACATATTGCTTGTTCCATTTCGACTCCGTTCCAGATATCTTTGCTTTCAACCACCTATTCTCTTCTACTAAGAGCTTATTCTGTAAGACCATGTTTTCATATTTCAGGTCTTCAGAACTGAACCTGCACTGGGATGCATGTTGGTTGAACATTTTGTCAACATCTTCTTTCCATAAGAAGAACTTGCAGTCTGATCTCTGCAAAAGCCAACAACACCTCAGTTAATCAATCAATTCAATTCAAGCAAAATACTTGGAGTTAAGGTGGAACATACCGACCAATAAGAGCATCCATAGAATTGTTGACCTTGCCGCACACTTTTCCGCCCAACAACTCGAACAACTGCTACAACATCATGATGGCATTACACATTACCCTCCAAATCAACCTTAAACAACTTAGGGTTTCTGGATGCTGTGGGTGAAGACGTAGAAGAGGAGCTCATTTTGATTCAAGATTAGGGCTTGTTCTTCACGGAAATCAACCGGATCGTATGCTGATGATGGATTTGCTCCAAGGTGCGTCTGATTTATTATGATTTAGGATTAGGATTTACAGAATGAGTTTGTTAGGGATTGGGGGTTTTAAAGAAGGTGAATGAGTATACTTGACACGTATAAAATGCCACATCAGATTAAATTGCCACATAGGCTCATTTTACTAACCTGGTTAGTGAATATTTAACGAGAGGGTGCCACGACAATCGATGTGTTAAGTTGAGAGTGGTCTGAGCCAAAGTGAAAGTTGAGAGAGCCATCGGACAAATGGCCATAGTTGGGGGTGTTTAAATCCATTAACCCTTTTTCACACTCTCATTAACCTCATAGAATTTTTTTATTTGAACATCTATCACATAATTTTGGTTTTAAATATGTTTCCTAAAATTTACTTGCACCTAATAATATCCTAAATTATTAACATAACCCTCATTTACATCTCACATCTCTCCTCTCAATTATTATTGTAGACGATTTCAAGAACCCTACGGAAGATCATCAACAACTATCCGTGTAATCGAATGTAAGCACTTTGATTTCTTATTCTGTTGTTAAGATTATCGGATTTTGTTTTATAATTTTGAACGTTTTTTTATCGTTATGCTAGTGTCGATTTTTTAGAACAATACCCAATATCGAATAAATCAAAGGTATGTTTATCATTTCATCATCTCTTTTTGGTTCTTATTTATTTAATTTTAATTTCCGACCACATGTTGTTTTCATCACTTAGGTTAACATTGAAGGATAGATGTTTCTGTTAACTTTTGTAATCTTTGTTTTCGATTTGCTCTGATTCTAGTTCTATATCTATGTTTTGATGATTTGTAAGTATTAATTTGTTTTTTTTTCATATATATGAAAGTTGAATTAGTTTTTCACATATCTAGTTCTATATCTATGTTTTGATGATTTGTAAGTATTAGTTTGTTTCTTTCATATGAAAGTTGAATTAGTTCTTCACATAACCATGAAAGTTTCCTTAGAAACTTGATTGTTCTTTTTTAACAAATCATCATTTAATTTGTTTTGATTGGTCTTGATTTTTAAAATTATGTTTCATTACCATGTTTATAAGATGTCAAAAATTATCTTTAGATGAGAGAAGATTATTGAAATCTCTTAAAAATTTTGTCTGGAATATGTAAAAAAATTCTCTCATCTCAATCGATTGGCAGAGCAAGAGCAATACAAAAGATGATCGAAATCAAATGTATATCCATCAAATCATAAATTTGTTATTTAGGTTTTCATTATTTAGTCTTGATTCATAACTGACGGTTCTCTTGACCGCTTAGGTTATACGATCTTTGAGTTTATGGTTTACCAAGCAACTTCAAAATGATTCATGGTTTTTTTACGTTTTATATCAGATAACAAGAGAAATTTGATAGTATGTTTTTAAAATTTAAAATTATTTTGAAAGTTAGAATTGATATTTACCATAGTTAGGTGAAATAAATTATTATATTACATAAAGTATAAAAGTGATGGTTAATTTATTAATGAAAAAATTACATCGTTAGTTTTTGTGGTTTCTGCGCTAAAGATCTCTAGATCAAGTGGTGGAAGGTTTGTATTTCTCTTGAGAGATACAAGTTCGACTCCCACTTGGTGCAGAGTGAGGCATTGGTGGGCAATGATAGGAGACCGAGGGAAATCTGGGTTGGATCCTTGAGCTAAATGGGTTTTACTGGTAATTTCACCGTCGTGCCTACGGGCGGGTGGGTTACTTGGTTTTCCCTGGAATTGGTGGTGGACTCAGGTTACTCTCGGAGTACTCCGTTTGTCCAGTGGGTGCCCCGAGAGTGCTTGGGTTTGGTTTTGTTGGCCGTTCAAAAAAACGTTTTTGTGGTTTCTGCCAAATTTCAATGTTGGGTACTAATAATTTTTTTGTTGCAAATCAGGTATTAACATTCTAATTTGTCACAATCTTGAGTACTAAGTCCAAACCATAGTCACAGAATTCGTCCATGAAGCCACGAATTTCGTATTGGTACGGAACGTACCATCCGGAATTCGTATCAGTATTGTACGCTTCCAATTCGCGAATTGTATAGATCAGATCGGCGTTTTTTATACATCAAATCAGCATATTTCAGACATCAATTCAGCGTATGCAATTCATGAATTCATTCGATTCCGTTTTCTAAAGTAGCGAATTTGTAGGTATAATACGTATTAGGGTTTGGAAACGGCGCGTATGAAAATACGTACAATTGGCGGGATTATAAAAAAGCGGGAAACACAGAGAATACGTATGGTACGTTTCCATAATTCTGACCAGTTACCAAATCCCAGAAATCCATAATCATGTTTATATATACGCTGATTTGTTACTCAATTTCACACAATCACACCTTCAATTTCACTGCATTCATCCTCAATTTCACACCTTCACAATCAAATGGCTTTTGGGAAAAAAAAAGCAATCACAATGATGATCAAGAGACACATGTAAGTGAGACACAAGATTTCATTAACATTGATGATGAGGTTCAGGAAATATTGGCAGCAGGTGGAAGTCAATCGAAAAAACAAAGTGAAGAAACGTCTTATGATCCAACAAAGCCGCTCTTTAGTGAAGTAACCTACACGGGTGTTGGTATGTTTCTGCAGTTGATTAAATTAAATAGTATAATTAAATCAGCATGCTTAAGTGCTTAACCATTAGTAATGTTGTTGTCAAAAGTCTAAAACTATTAGTTTATAGTTTCTGTTGCTTGAAACCGTTAGTTTATAGTTTCTGCTGTTGATTAAATTAAATAATATGTCAAAAGTCTTCTGTTGTATTAAATAATAGTATGCTGATGTTGTATTAAATAGTATACTGTTGTCAAAAGTGATGTTGTTGTATTAAATAGTATGCGTAATCAGTATATTATGTGGTATTAATTCAATTTACTTGCTACAGGGAAGAGCAAGAATCATGGCGATAGTAAAACATGGGTTTGCAATCACTGTAAGTGCACGTATACGAGCACTTACACAAGAATTCGTTACCACTTTTTGGGGCTAATGGAAAAAAAGCCGACATTAAAAGATGTCTGGTCCTACTTAGAGACCAGGAGAAGTTAAAAAGGCTTTTGAACAAGGTAAAAGAAGCAAAATCTGGTGGAGTTTCAAAGTCGTTAAAAAATTCGGTTCTATCGAAAAACTCATCCTCGAAGAAACGCCTTGAAGAATCGTTTGCCATGTTAGAGAGAAACGAGGTAGATTTGAAGATTATTCATGGTTTGTGTGCTAACGGGATCCCATTCAATATATTACGCAACCCGCAGTTTATTGAAATGGTGAGTGCAATCAAGAAGGCACCAGATGGATACAAACCCCCGTCTAGTGAAAAAGCGAGAACCACATTACTTGACGCGTGTGTACGGGATGTTGAGAAGGAGCTAACACCGATCAAAGACACTTGGTACACACAAGGAGTGTCGATCGTCTCGGACGGGTGGATGAATGTCAAACATAACCCATTGATTAATGTTCTCGCGGTAAATTCTCGTGGTGCCATGTTTATGCACGCGGGAGACTTCTTAGGGGTAGATAAAAAGGCTGGGGTGATTGCTAAGTATCTTATTGAAGCGATCGAGACCGTTGGATCAAGCAACGTGTTGCAAGTCATAACAGACAATGCGGCTAATTGCAAAAAGCCCGGGCAAGAGATCGAGAAGGTATATAAGCATATTTTTGGTCGCCTTGTTGTGTGCATACTTTAAATCTTATTTTTAAAGACTTGGGGAACGAATTTTATTGGTTAAACGACACATATAAGAAAGGTAAGGCTATTGTTAAGTATTTTCTTAACCATACACATGCCTTATCTATATTTAGAGAAAATTCAAGGTTGGAATTGTTGAAGGTTGCAAAAACAAGATTTACGTCACATTATATACTTTTGCAAAGGTTATTGGATTGTAGGGCAGCACTAGCCGCTACTATCGTCCTCAATTGTTGGCGGGATTGGATGAAAAGTGGGGATGAAAAGGCTAGAACAGATGGGGCAAACATCACTGAAACGATTAAAAATGAAGAGTTTTGAGAATCCGTGGAGAATATTTTAGCCATTACAAAACCTATTTTTTTTGCTAATCAAGTTTTGTGATGGTGAAGGTCTTAAAATGGGTGAAATCTATGAAAAGATGGACAACATGGTTGGAGAAATCAAAGATGTTATGAAGGATAACAAATATGCAGGTTATTTTGAGGAAATTAATCAGATTGTTTTGGCTAGATGAGATAAAATGTCAATCCGACTTCATTGTTTGGGGCATGCTTTGAATCCAAGGTTTTACGATAAACATTATCTACAAAAGTTGGCACCCGGTGACGTTAAAAGAAAAGCTCCGAACCTAGATGTGAAAGTTTCAAATGGTGTTATAGAAGCGTTTAAAAAAATCGGGGAAGATGAAGAGGAACGATGTATGTTGTGGGCACAATTTGCAACGTTTCATATGAAAAAAAGTATTTTTTTGAGGAGCGCGACACAAGCTGATGCCGTGACAATGGATGCAGTTGATTGGGGGGGGGGTACATATGGGTCGGAGACACCCGAATTGGCGGAGGTGGCAAAAAAAGTTCTCTCTCAACCGATTAGTAGTTCTTCGGCGGAGAGAAACTGGAGTACATACTCCTACATCCATAATGTCAAGAGAAATCGTTTAAATTGCAATAGAGCGGATAAACTAGTTTTTATTCACTCTAACACTAGGCTTCAAAGTCGTTTTTTAGAATCGTATAAATCTGGCCCCCACAAAAGTGGGATATGAACCCGGAAAGCGCGTATATTGAAGGTTCAAGTGCTCAGTTGGAAGAAATGGTTTGGGAAAATCTTGTTGAAGAAGACGTTGATAGCGGGAAAGGAAAAAGGGCACGTCTAGATTAGGATTTTAAAACTTTATGTTTATGTTTTCTATTTGCTAATATGAATAATATGTTTTGGTCATTTGGATTTATGAAATTAGTAATTTTTGCTTTAATTTGTGTATACCAAACCGGACGTAATACTACACCGAACCGAATCGTACCGGATCGTACCAAAATGAACCTACCCCCCTCCGAACCGAATTCGCGCCCACTAGCGAATCGCGAACCCGAACCGCGTACCCAAACCGGAGCGAACCGCGAATTAGGTGACATTGGTCCAAACTTTGTCACAATGTTGAGTACTAAGGCCAAACCTTGTTAACTTTCTTTGTTAAGTCTTTCTAAATGACTAAAATGCCCTTAATAATTAAACTTTTTAATCATTTGGTAAAACTTAGAAACCTTAGGGACTATATGTGTTAAATAATTTCAGGAGGCCTTCTCAGGTAAAGTCGGCATATTCCGGCCATATCGGAACTGTAAAAAAAGTCTGTTTAACTTGTTTTTTTCGTTAATATTTATTTCCATCATAATCAAAAATAACAACTCGTTTTTGTCATGTATAAACTGCAAATTATGCTTATCCGCTAACCAGTTTAACTCTGAAATTCCGATCATCCTCTCGATCTGTTATATCTTCAATTCGAGTATGAATATACGCCTCTTGACCCAATGCGACCTCATTCCCACACAATTTCACTGTCAATTTCGTCTCTACAACTGATCGGAACTGCATCGGCATACCAGACTCTGATGATCAATTGCGTTTATATTTATGTGTTATATTATTAACTTCTGAAAATTTATTTTAGTTAAAGTACAAAAGATATAATTTTAACAACTAACTGACTGACGTAGATATTTAATTGAGTTAAATGCCATTTTAGTCCCATGTGGTTTGGATCATTTTGCCAGTTTAGTCCAAAGGTTTCATTTTTCGCATGTGGGTCTGAAAAGGTTTCAACGTTGCCATTTTAGTCCACTAGGTTAACTTCATCCATTTTTTCTGTTAATGAGAGGGGCAATTCGGTCATTTTATATGTAATTCTTTTAATTAGAAGGGCAATTCGACCATATTAAATGACCGAATTGCCATTCTTGTTAATTGAAAAAATGGATGAAGTTAATCCAGTGGACTAAGATGACAATGGTGAAACCTTTTTGGACCCACAGGTAAAAAATAAAACCTTTTGACTAAACTGACAAAATAGCTCAAACCACAGGGACTAAAATGACATTTAACTCTATTTAATTAGTATAAAGCAATACAAACCAAGTTTACATCTATTTAAAAACTTAGTCATTATAGTATAATATAACTAGATTATAACCCCGTGTATTACACGGGTTGGATAAATGAATTTTATATACCAAATAATAAAACATTTGTGATAAAACAAGAGAGAAATATAGGGAGAAAATTGATTCAATCATCTCATTCATCTTACATATACATTGTATATATAAGCTAGTACAATAGAATCCCTAAAAGGCTAAAGCCCATAAACATTGGGTTGGGCCATAAAATGGATGCATTCATAACACTCCCCCTCAGACATTTTATATTATACACTATCTATATTATACTATTGGAAGATATTGGATCAGTTCTTCAGGACCGACACTAACTGACACTTCAGGATCAGTTATATTGCCTCATTAAAACCTTACTAAGAAAACCCAGTGGGACAAAACTTAGTTAAGGAAAAAGAGTACAGCATGTATATTACTCCCCCTCAATTATATATATAACTCTTAGTCGGTTGGATTCAATCTTAAGTAATAACCGCTTGACTTGATCTTTGATGCCGTCTTCTTTGCTTAGGCATCTTTTGATTCAGGTTGCTTTTTAAATAGTACAATTCGGCTTCTTCTGATTCAGCTTGCATTGTCTTCAAATTGTACAATTCGGCGTCCTTTAATTAACTCAAGTCTTCACCTATCTTGAATGAGTTGAAACCATTGACTTTCATTAGTGATATATTTAGATTGAGATTGAGTTTTGTGGGGGTCTAATATATATCCTTCATTATTATAATCTGATAGTTGGGACTCCATATTTTCTCATGAAAAATATCATGTCTTGAATCCCCTATCATTTAACACGCTTTGTAATTATGACTCGTTAAAAACCTTGCTAGGAAAACCCAGTGGGATAAAACCGTAGCTAAGGAAAAAAGAGTGCACTGCGCATTATACATAATTAACAACATGCTCCAGGATGATGTTAAGGTACTTCAGTACTTATAATATAAACTTATAATATAAACTGATGCTACTAGATCAGTTATGTTGCTTCATCAAAAACCTTACTAAGAAAATCTGATAGAAAAAAAAACTTAGTAAAGGGAAAAAAAGTGTAACATATTAGATTAGAACTACAATCTTGCCAATACATCTATCAAGAACGCAATATCACGTTTCGTCTTGTTTGCTAGATACATCAATGTTCCAATCGCAATTAAGTATGGTACTTCCGGACCAGTTATTTATCCATCCTCTTCTTAGGGACGAAAAAATCATTTCCATATGTCAAGCAATTCGACAATCATTAACGTACTCAACAAAATGAATTTTATCCATATAACATCTTTTCGATGTAGTTAATGGATGAGCAAATATATTACATATATACTCAAACTGCGGGTCGAGAATAACTACACTGTGTAAAGGTCTTTCAAAAATTTCATTCATTAATTTGATAATTCATGTCAACGATGTTTACCTCATCAGAACCACTGTAAACTGCAATTACACTGAACATTCAGCGTGAAATCTGGATAAATAGATGTAGCTCATTTTATCAAACTTATACCACTCTTTTTAGAGTATCAACTAAGTCGACTGAACCCCATACGACTAGTTTCCTTTAAGATTTATATATATGTAACACTTATGGGGTTATTGTTTAATAATGCTTTGAGCATGTTTAATCCTTCAGGGATTTTCATGCAGATGTCGTTTGCTATTTTCTCGTATATGTATACGGTGATGACATCCATAAGTTGTTTTATCTGGAGTCATTCTGAGATTGCGAGGCCGCTTAAACATCTAAAGATTATCGCATCCACTACAGGGGTATACGTTTCCTCATAATCAACTGCTAGGATTTGGGAAAAATCTTTATGTTAAAATGTCATGCCTTTCGTCACAAAATCTCATTCTTTACGTTTCTTTTTTATTTAAAGACACCCATTTATAACCTACTGGTTTGACGTCTATGGGTGTTCGAACTGCAGGTTCGAAAACGTTTAGTTTGTCGAGCGAAGTTTATTTAACCATTAAGTCATCTAGCCATTTTGGCTATTTCTGTGTATACGCTCTTACACAGTTTTGTGTACGTAATCTTTTTCATTTATTACATTTGTCGCTATAGCATATCGAAATATATTATTTTACATGTGTTTCATTATGGTTCCATATTGTACTCATTTTGTACATAATTTATTGAGATCTCATATTTGTTTGGTACTAAAGTTTCTTTTGGAACCCCATTAGCCTTTTCTGGGGCTTTGTCAATAACCACCTCTAAGGTTAAGTATGCAACCACTTCTGGGGTTTTGTGTGCCACCTCTTCTGGGATTTCACCAACTGCGTTACTCTACTCTTTTCGTGTTTGTGGGTTTTATCTTTTTGGAACCGATTTATCTCTCACATTTTCTTAATACGATAAGTACTTCAATTCGAGCAGATAAGTTTAAGCTAGTATATGTGACTTTGTCACTTTATTTGTGTTTGTGAATGCATCTAGTATTTAATATGCTATTTGTTTGCAAATTCACACTATTTGTTTTGGACTTCAGATTTGCATTAACCACTTCAGGGATCGAGATATGATGCACTCCATATTTTTGATGTATTGCCAGTCTTTTCTTTCCTTTGTCCAATCTCCCCCTAAGACTGGGAATATTGGCTTGCTAAATGGATAGTCAGCATTGATGTTGTAAACATGTCCATTTTGGTACTTACATATATTGCATAACCAAAATAACTTTTGGTTCCCTTCTAGAGATCATTTGTTATGGGGAGTATTTACTATTAGCAGTTGGTTTTGAACTAATTAGACGGTCGTTAAAAATGAAAAATTTGTCTCGACTACATATGCCTCTTACTATATTTCACATTGTCAGATATGAACACTAAACCATGTTAAAGAACAATGTTCCATGTCGTCGGATATATGCTACATTTGTCTAGCTGAAAACTCACATGTGACCAATATATATGTGTTACTAAAGGGTTTTGTGAAAACATATTCTACTTGGTAAAACCTTTAGTTTTCTAATATGGTCTTCTGGCCATATTGTCATTATGGAGATATTTCATATCAATTTCGATCACAGTTTCAATGTGATACCTGTTTAGCTGAATATAACTGAACTTAGTAATTTTATTCAGGATATATTAGAATATGAGGCATTTCCGATTATAAAAGATGGTATCAGTGAGTAAGATGTCGACGCTCTTCCGGAGCATTTGATATGCGGCTAACACCTGAACCAATATCAATAAGTGTCGCTGCCGGGGACAATTGATAACATATGTATTATGGTTTTATGATAGTATTACTATTGATATTGTCGTGTTGTTGTAGATTAAACATTCGACTCATATTTGTGATCGCTCTACTAGAGATTCTACACTTGTATAGATGTTCACATCTATATAAGATTTTTAACATCTTATTTTATTAATGGTTGGTTAATCCGCATGTGTAGCGGTTATTTTCTTACCCTTTGTAAGATCTCTCCCTCAGTGGTTGTCACATGCCACTATTTTCATATATTTGATCATAAACCTCCCTTGTCCACTGTTGGGTCGTAGACTCTTTTTCTCCTCCTTGTATACTAAATGCTAGCCACATTTGTTTTAGGAAACGGGCTAGCATTGATTGGACGTATCTAATGGTTTCCTTTTTTTTAAATATATCAGAGGAGAAGATTATGATATCAACCTTTGTTTGGATGGAGAACTTGTTTTTGTCAAATGATTTTCTTCCTAGGCTATTTGCCGCAATATATTTTGGCTTGTAAAGTTTGTGGGAGGTAGTTATGCTAAGAATTATCGAGGATGATAAACTCAAATTTTAAAGATTCGATTTGAAATCATTTTAAACATTCAGACTATTTTAACGATATTGCTACTTCGGGAGTATATATCAAGTGTCATAAATGGAAAAACTTTTATTGACTTTTTTTCTATAAACAGACTAATTTTCTCATAATATCTTTAAAAAGTAGTACAATGTTCGAGTCATGTAATTTTATCGTTCTCATAATATCCAGTGTGGTGTCTAAACATATTTATACACTTTCATGTAAGTGATAACAACCAACTAATTGTGGTCTTTTATTTGCCTTATTCAATAGTATCAATATTAATAATTTATAACATTTATAACACACATATACCAAAAAGGTTAAATTATGAAATTTCCAACATTTCATACAAGTCATTTATAAGTGGACATATATAATTTATATTAACTTATCACGATATAACCAATCAAAACTGTATCTTGTATACAAATATCGACACTCTAATTTAAAATATAATAATACATATCCATCAAATCACGTATATTTTAATTTAATAACACATGACCCTTTTTAATTATGAATAAGCCTTTTTAATGATATAAATATTCCGATGCTATATAATATGTATCACGAGGGTGACAATCTTAAATTATTGTGTAATGTCTTTTTTTTAAAAAAAAAACAATTCATGTATATTAAAACTTCATATAAATCCATGAATATTTTAATGAAGTTCAAATATAAATACATATATGATTGCATTCACAAATATCATAGCATATACATTTTCCTATGAAATATTTTAATGAAGTTCAAAGATAAGCACGTGTATTATGATATTCACAAATATCACCGCATATAAAAACAATAACAAAAATCAATTAAGGTCAAGATGATGTGAATCTTGAGATAGTAAATTGAAGTAAAACGTAGATCTTTCAATTTTCTCAATATATGCCACTCGATTAACAATGGTTACGATCAATTATGAAAAATCTCTTTATCATGATTCTTATTAATCATATAAAATTTACTTAGCATATTAAGAATTCCTAACCGAGATAGTGACACCGCCCTAATCATGAAAGGCAATAAATATTAAAATCATCATTTACAGTTTTAAGAATCCTAATACTAGTTGCGTACCTTAAACTTTATATAGAATTTACCAAATAAAACATCTAACTAGTTAATCTACTAATTTTAAATATATGCCATGCATACTTTCAAATTAAAAATTTAATAAACTAAAGAATTATCCAATCAGTTAAGAATTAGAGCAATTAATACCTTTTAATATGGTCAGTTACGTCAAAATTAATGTCTTTTAATTTGGTCAGTTACGTCAAAATTAATCCCTTTTAATTTGGTCAGTTACGTCAAAATTAATTTATTGATATATTTTTTTTTTTTGGAGTTTCTCTTCTACACCCGTAAGAGTCGGTATCAGTTACTTCAACCTGACAAACACAAATATTATCTGACTATTTCTTCTCTGAGCACATTACGGTTGCCAGAGATTTGTTTTGGACTTTTATATTCATTTGTTTTAATTTCAAAAAAATGTATGTGGGTGCCATACGAAGAAACCAAACAAAAATTTGAATCTCAATATATCCTAATGCTTATGCGAGAGTATAATGATAGACGATGGTTAGATATGATTACCTGATTGTTGACACAACTGAATTCTGAATAAGTAAGACGCTGATTCCGCTTTGAACCTGCTCCGAGAACAAGTACCGTGACTACGGTGTTGGCGTCCCTCATCATCGATGGCTAAAACAGAGGCAACTTGCTACGTGGACTATTAGATGTTTCTTTTGCAAACCCGCTCTCTTTGAAAAATAGGGTGTCACCATTTGTTTTCATCAGTGATTTCTCCGATGTGTTGCTTCTTTTTTTTTCAGCCGGCGGTACATAGGTGAAAATTGGGTTTACGACATTTAGAACCGGAAAAGTAAATGATTAAACTACTAGATTTAGGAGTAATCGTTCGAAGAGCTATCGTGCTGATAACGTGTGATAAAACAAGAGAGAAATATAGGGAGAAAATTGATTCAATCATCTCATTCATCTTACATATACATTGTATATATAAGCTAGTACGATAGAATCCCTAAAAGGCTAAAGCCCATAAACATTGGGTTGGGCCATAAAATGGATGCATTCATAACAACATTGTCTTTTTAAAAGCCTCCTTTATTGCACGGGTTGAAGAAATATAATTTTATATATTAAATAATAAAATAAGCTATATCTATAAGAACCATATGTATTGTATGGGTTGGCCATAAAATGGATGCATTCATAACAACATTGTCTTTTTAAAAGCCTCCTTTATTGCACGGGTTGAAGAAATATAATTTTATATATTAAATAGTAAAATAAGCTATATCTATAAGAACCATATGTATTGTATGGGTTGAATAAATGTAATATTATATATCAAATAATAAAAAAAAATTATATATTTAAAACCATTGTATTATACGGGTTGAATAAATGTAACATTGTTTACCAAATAATAAAAAAGTTATATTTTTAAAACCCCCGTGTATTACATGCGTTGAATAAATATGATTTTATATACCAAATAATAAAAAAAATATATATTTAAAAAAACTAACGGATTTTTTTATATTTAAAGTAGGATAAGATTGAATATTAATCTTTATTTATTTAGTTAATATAAGATTGAAAAATCATATGATTGAATAGGTGGGAGATTGTATTATGATAAATCGGTTAACCGTACTGAATGATAACGATAATAGTGATTGTTGAACAAATTAATTAATCAAATTTAACAGAAACATTTGTGATGTTAGGCAGATTTTTTTTAATTATTTGAAAGTTAATATCAACTTTGGAATTCGTATGAATTCTTATTAGATTTGATTAAATATTATTGATAATAAAAATTTGTATTAGATTAGATTTTAGATTTGATTAAATATTATTAATAATAAGAATTTGTATTAATTTAGATTAAATATTATTATTATTTTTAGTATTATTAATAATTTTAATCAATTAAATAAGAGAATGACAAGTATCCCAACACAGGTTTAATCAACATATAACCAACTAAATTAAAAAATATATTTACTTCTATTATCTCCTAAACATCACCAGTTGGTTTAAACACACTATTGGATAGAAAATCACCAATTTCCATATGCAAACTCTTTAAATAATAGATATTCGTGTTCTATCATTTATATTACATATAATAAATAAACAATGTTAAAAAAATTCATTGAAAGAATTAATAATACGGGTCAAATAAAATATATATATTAAATAGGTAATAACTGAGATACAGGAAATGCTCGGGACCAAAAAAAAATATTTAAAATATTCTTTGATGCTGTTGGATAATCGTTGTAACAAAGGAAATGCAATCAAAAACCATTTTGAGTTTAAATGAATTTTCATTAACTTTTTAAATTTTTCTATTTAGCCATTATTTTTATGAAATAAGAAAAACAGGAAAAGTCTTTCACTACACTTACAAAATTGTGACACATGGTGCTATGAGTTACATATTTGGTTGGGTATAGAAGACGTATAGCTAAAATACAAATTATTAAATTTTTAATCAACAATAACTTTTAAGAATGTTTTTATTTGGCAATCAATCATTAAAATAAAATCTTCTATACTATATAATAAAAGAAACCTGTTTTGGAACAGTTGTCATTCTCTCATTTAATTGATTAAAATTATTAATAATACTAAAAAGAATAATATTTAATCTAAATTAATACAAATTCTTATTATTAATAATATTAATAATAATCCCATTTGCGATGAAAAACATTGAGAGAAAAAAACATACCTTCTCAACAAAAACCGAATGTAGGTTAGCTTATTGAATTTGAAGTAGAAAATTAAGAAGAAAAATTCTATAGTGGGTTAAGGTTCTTTAAATTAAAATGTCGGCATTTTATATTATTATATTAGATTTTAGATTTGATTAAATATTATTAATAATAAGAATTTGTATTAATTTAGATTAAATATTATTCTTTTTAGTATTATTAATAATTTTAATCAATTAAATGAGAGAATGACAACTGTCCTAAAACAGGTTTCTTTTATTATATAGTATAGAAGATTTTATTTTAATGATTGATTGCCAAATAAAAACATTCTTAAAAGTTATTGTTGATTAAAAATTTAATAATTTGTATTTTAGCTATACGTCTTCTATACCCAATCAAATATGTAACTCATAGCACCATGTGTCACAATTTTGTAAGTGTAGTGAAAGACTTTTCCTGTTTTTCTTATTTCATAAAAATAATGGCTAAATAGAAAAATTTAAAAAGTTAATGAAAATTCATTTAAACTCAAAATGGTTTTTGATTGCATTTCCTTTGTTACAACGATTATCCAACAGCATCAAAGAATATTTTAAATATTTTTTTTTTTGGTCCCGAACACTTCCTGTATCTCAGTTATTACCTATTTAATATATATATTTTATTTGACCCGTATAATATACAGGTTTCTAACATAATTTTTAATATATCAAAATTGCATTGACTTTTTTTTTCAAAATTAATAATTTTACATTAACCTTAATTTTATCTATGAAATATATTTTTCACTGTTTCATCTCTACTTGTGTAAAAAGGTATGCATTTTGAATGTACAAAATTTAGCATGTTTATGAATCCACACATGCTACTTAATTATATTAAGACTTACTTTCAAGTTTTTGTATATTTTATCAATCATAGTAGGATATTTATATTTTTTTTGTAGGTGTTGATTTCTTTTAGTTTGAAAGTTTTATAATATGATATTAATCCTCAAGGTCCTAGTTAAGTAAAATAGTAATAATTTTATGTACTTTTAACAATTAAAACAGTGTACCTAGAAAATTACCTAAATACATATTTCTAATTTTATAGATATTTTATCCGTCACAACAAACAAGTTAGAGCATCCCAATAGTTGGTTAATTTTGAGGCAATTTTAGAAGGGGGTTGGTATGAAGAGGAGAGAGCCTGACATGGAGATGAGAGGGCTTGATGGGCGTTCTTATGCAAAACCCCTCATGAACCGGTTTTGTGAGTAAAAAGTAGAAAGATTTGGAGTGTTTTTATGTGATTTTAAAGTTGGCTTTGGGTCGTTATCATCATCATACTTATTAAATCTCATCAATAGCAAATCTAAGATAAAGTCTGAAGAAGGTAAGATGTAGATAACCTTACCCCTATCCTATAGAGAGACTGCTTCCAGTGAGACCCCCAGCTTGATAGTAGTTTTGTATCAAGCCTTGGATATAGACATAAGGCACATAACACTCAACAATTGGGACAAAAGCTGATTAGTGCATGTACCCCCTTGTCTTTCGGCTATCAACGCCACCACATGATGCATGATTAACCGTCCCTCGCTTTTTAACGTTATTTTCACAAAATTAGTAAAATAACGTTAAAATTAGTGCACTTTCACTTTTGCCCCGCAAAGACCCACACATTATATGCGCATACTGTAAGCGGGGCATTAAAGCTGGCTTTGGGTGTGAGAGAGAAAAAAGCTCACGTATAGTTGACAAGTGCTTATATGGAGCTGATTTAAAAACCTCCTTTTGAAGAGGCCCTTAGGCTAGTGGGTGTGGTATAAAGCCCATAGCTGTTTTATCACACCTCATTAGCGTTACATAGGCTCTATGTCACATAGGGGGATTTAAAGCCCCTCACTTTAACTTGCATGCAATAGTTTAAAGCTCTTTAAAACCCCTATATATATAAAGGAACAAAAAAATGTGATTTGCTTTTGAAAAATGGCCCCCACGTGTGCAAGCCCTTAACGCCTGCCAAAGCCATGGCGAAGCCATCTATGGCGCCCCCCTTTGGCGCCCAAGAAATGGGACGAGGGGCGCTATGGGTCGCTATTGAGGGTGATTTGACAAGAGCGCTCTACCACACCCACTAGCCTAATAATTTATTATCGGTTATAGCTTAAGATTTTCACCATGTTACTTCATGCATTATTAAATTTTGACACTCGTTAATTTGTAGCTAATGTGTTTAATTGCCTTTTGATACGATAAACTTAAAAATGTGATTATTTGCAAAGAAGTGAAAAAAGAAAAGAGACAACATCATCTTCTCCAGGTTGATTTATGCAAACGCATGCAAGATTACTAGACATTTCACTGTCTCAATTTTTCATCACCAACATCATTGCTGTTTCCATCTTTACTTTTTTGTTAACTAATTTTCTTTTCAAATAACTCATATATATGTATATATATAGGGGAGGGATAAAAAAAATACATGTAAGTTACAAAAACTCTAAAACCTCATCTCCATCATCCATTTAAGAAAATCAAGGGTTGAGATTGTTCCTGTTACACTTTTTGTTTTTTTTTTCCGGAAAAAATTGAAAGTTTGCATAAAAAAGAAATATTTGTAAAAATTGACGACTCTTGAATTGGATAAAATTAAGTATACAATTACTTTTCTTAAAATAATGTTCTTTTCCGGCCAAAAACCAAATCTAGAGGTCCTAAAAGCATGACACGTGTCGCACACTTATTTTTATTATATATATATATATATTTATTATATATATATATATATATATATAGGGTAATGCTAGACAAAAAACTCTAAAAATTTTTTTTTGAAAAAAATAACACATGTAATATACATGTTTTTAAGAGTTTTGGGCAAAAAAAAAAAAAAACAAAAAAGCGCCGAGTACTTTTTTTTTTAAAAAATAAACAAGCTGCAAAAACTTCGTTGACTAACATGTGTTAGACAAAAAATGCTGAAAGTTGCTGAAATTTGTTTTTTTAAAAAAAAAAAAAAAACCTTCGGCGCTTTTTTGATTTTTTTGGCCCAAAACTCTTAAAAACATGTATATTACATGTGTTATTTTTTTCAAAAAAAAAAAAAAGTCGGGAGCTTTGAGTTTCCCGGGTTTCTTAAATGTTTAGGGTTTTCTATATAGCCCAACCCTATATATATATATATATATATATATATATATATATATATATATATATATATATAGGGGACCGCTAAAATGAAAACCACCTCCAGTTGTAAGAACCGCGGAAACCACTTTCTGGCCATTAGATCTTCAAAATGGATGGATGAAATTAAAAGTAGTTAAAAGTAATATTAAATTCTTTTTGTCTTATTATGTCTTTAATATTTTAATCTAAAAGGGTATTTAAGTAATTTTGTTTTTTTTGTCTTATTAATTTTATTGTTTTTTATTACATTTTTGTCATATTGCATTAATTGTTTTTTTTTTCTAAATCAGAATTTTTTTATTAAACAACATTTTGAAATCTGATTTTTTGATAAAAAAATTTTACGGGTGTATTTGACCCGTTTCTTATGCGCGTTTTTTATGACCCGTTTTACGCTCCGTTTTTCACCCCGTTTTTGCGACAGGGTTTTTTAGTGCTGCTTTTTATGCCCGGTTTTACGCACCGTTTTTTGCCACACCGTTTTTTACGTCACGTTTTTACAAGCCGTTTTTACGCCCCATTTTTTACGTCTCGTTTTTACGCGCCGTTTTAGCGTCCCGTTTTTATGTCCCGTTTTTACGGGCCGTTTATACGGCCTGTTTTAGCGCCGTTTTTTTACGCCCCGTTTTTTTCACGCCGTTTTTGCGACCGAGTTTTTACGTACGGTTTTTATTCCTGGTTTTATGCACTGTTTTTTAGCACGCCGTGTTTTACGTCCCGTTTTTACGCACCGTTTTCCCCCATTTTTACTCGTCGTTTTTTACTCACCGTCTTTTTACGCGCCGTGTTTTAAGCCTCGTTGTTACGCGCCGTGTTTTAAGCCTCGTTCTTACTCGCCGTTTTTTTCGCGCCATGTTTTTTACGCCCCATTTACGCCCAGTTTTTTTACGCCCCGTTTGCGCCCGTTTTTTATGCGCCGTATTTTACGTCCCGTTTTTACGCGCCGTATTTTACTCCCTGTTTTTACGCCCCGTTTTTAACGCGTCTTTTTTTACGCCCCATTTTTACTCGCCGTTTTTTTACGTTTTACGTTAAAAAGTTCATGTTTTCCGTTAAAAAGTTCACTTTTACGTTAAAAGTTTACATTTTACGTTAAAAAGTTTACGTTTTACGCTGTACGTTTTACGGTAAAAAGTTTACGTTTTACGTTTTACATGAAAGTTCACGTTTTTACGTTTTACATAAAAAAGTTTTACGTTTTATGTTGTACGTTTTACGTTTTACAATCTATATAAAAAAGTTTTACGTATTACGTTTTTTCACGAAAATGTTTTACGTTTTACGTTTTACAATTTGCATAAGTTTTACGTTTTACCTTAAAATTTTTATAGTTTTACGTAAAATTTTTCAAGTTTTACGTTTTACGTTAATTTTTTTACGTTAAATTTTTTACGTTTTAATTTTTACGTTTTACGTAAAATATACGTTTTTTGGCATCATCACTTCTTAATCCTTGTCGCGTCATCGTAATCAAAATATACGTTTTTTTTGGCATCATCACCGCCTAATCCAACAGATCAAACCAACAGGTGGCGCGGCAGCAGAAGGTGGCCACCACCTGTTCACACCCCCCTTCACCCACCCATTGCCGGAGAAAATGACAGAGGAGAAACCCAAGTCCGTTACCAATAGTCTACATGTGTTATAAAAGCCACCATACAAGCATTGAAAAAATAAGTTACTTGTTCTTTGCTTGAATGTATAAAAAAATACATCTAAAAAAGGAAAAAAAAAACAAAATAGTAATTGCCAAGAATTCACAAAACATAACTGGGGATAATCTACTGGTTCCCGGAACAAATTATAAACAAAATAATTAAAAACTACATTTTTTTACAACATGTTAATGTGAAGTTGGAATTTATAACCAAGTTTTGGTAATCTCTGTCCTTAAATCATTTGAACTCTACATAACTTGAAATCCTCCATACTCATATTCAAAAACCAAATAAATTCATTCAACTATTTCAATCTAGCTCAAATACATCCCCAAAATATAGCATCTGTATGAAAAAAACAGAACTTTTTAAACATAAACATTTGAAGAATGTTAAAATGGGGGAAAGTTAAAGGATGAAGACATGAGTAATGAAGATGAATAAATAGAATGTAGAGTTAAATACCTGATTTTGTTGTAAGAATAGAATGGGAGTGATAAATTAGGGCTAGGGTTTTCTCAAAACTACTCGGATCGACGCCGTGGAGTTTAGGAATATGTTTGCAAGATAAAAATGGGTAGATGGGGGAGATTCAAGTGATTGATTGAGCAAGATCATATGCCGGTACCCATGTCGTCGCCAACCGGATTACTCCAATCACCACCACCATTACCCCCCGTTCCGCGGCCCGTCGTCGTCATTGTCCCTTTGACTCGTCGGAAGACACTCGTGTCAGATCTAAGGGGTTGTGGTGTTGCTGTTGTTGTTGAGGTAGCAAGAAGAAGGTGGGATGAAGGATTTGGTTATGGAGGAGAGAGACTCTATCTATTAATGACAGATAGAGACAAACTAAGAAGGGGTCGCATTAAATGTTGAGAAAAGGGGATTTGACATTTGGGGTAAAATGACCAAACTATCCTTTTGGTTGGCAGAATATGATTGCTGGAGAGTGGTTCTCATGGTTCTTACAACTGGGGGTGGTTTTCATTTTAGCGGCTCCATATATGTATATATACATATATATATATATATATATATAGGGTTAGGATTTAGAGAAAACGGTAGAAAGTGTGAGAACAGTGAGAACGTTTTGGATCGTCCGATCAAAACAATCTATGGACTAGATTGACGTGGTGGCGTTTTCGTAAATAACATCAATTTTATTACGTGGACGCGTTTCATTAAAGGTAAAAAGGTAAAACATCATTTTTCAAATAAAACGCCGTTGAAATATAAAACGCCAAATAAATACAAAACGCCAATTTTATCACTGCGTACTTTTTTTCTGTGTTTTTATTTAAGCTCTCAGGCTACAAAAAACGCCACAAAATGTGAAACGCCATAATATATAACGCCAAGCCTTACATTCGGGTAAATGTTAATTCCATTTTTTGTTATAAAAATAATATCCCGCCTAAACTACGCGCCAAAAAAAAATCTTATAAATAGAAACGTTTCACCACCTTCCGTTTATCACACCAAAAAACACAGTGGTTCCTAAAAAAAATACAACTCAATGTAAAACGCCAAAAAATACAATGATGGCAAACATCTTTTCTTTGATACTCAGTAATGTTCTGCATGAAGTTTCGCTGAATGATTTGTTACGTGAGTGTAGTAAGATTTTGCTGCATGAGATGGACAAAATTCAAAAAAGAGGGACTGATGACACCCATATGTCATTCTGTCATCTTTGTTCTTGAAGAAGGTTTGGATAATTAGAAGAGACCTATCCCATTGTAAATGCTACTTTGGCCTCGATGATTATAATGAAGACGACGGGCAGATAGCATCCACCCACACAGGGTCGATCTATGTCTCCAACATCCACAAAGACACTTCAACACACGAACAAAGAAAATAAACCACGCCAAACCCAAAACGCCATTTATTTGTGACAGTTCTTGTAGTTTCAAAAGAAAAAAGAGACTGGTGACACTCAATATTTAGATCATAAATTGCTTCTATATGTTTTTTTTATTTTCTTTACTTGTTGTTTGTTTTGTAATTTCAACTAATAAACAACAAAAATACATTAATACTATAATGGAAAATATAATAAAAACGCCAAAACGAGCAAATTCTTGTAAAACGCCTTATGCCATAAAAACGCCCCAAAAAAACTATCAACCTATAATAAAATTACTTTGAACAAGTACTATTATAAAAAAAAAAAAAAACTTAAAACAATGTGCAAAGAAAATAAAACAAAAAAGCCCATCGTTATCTAAACGCTATTGGAAAACAAAACGCCATAATTACAGCCGTCAAGATTAGACGTGTTACACCATAAAAACAGTTTAGTCTGAAAACAAAACACGGTAACTGCAAAAACAGTAAAATGAAACGACGGAAAACATAATTACTAACATTTATTATATTGAAAGACAAAATACTTGGGGAATTGAATTTATTTATCTTTTTCAAAACGCCATAATTACCTGTCATGCGCGGGAAAAAAGTCAATATAAAAGAAGACCATGAGAACACAAGCTCAAACACGCCAAAAACATTGACTAAAAAACGCCACATATCGTCCAAAACGCCAAAAACTTTAAAAATGGCTAAGGTTATTGCATGGAGGTTTGAAAGGAAAGAGAAACGATTCATTATAAAGTTCTCTGATATGAGAAGGGTGAAGGTAAGGACAATCAAAGCTATGCTTGGTATGAATGAAGGGGTTCAGAGGGATATCCTGGCCCTTGGGGTTCCAATGGCCGACGATTGTGAAAGAACCCGAACTGTAATAAAAAGACTGAAGAGAAAATTTCCGGCAGAAGATGATGATGAAAATGATGATGATATTGACGATACTCCTCTACGAACACTTAGCAGTTGGTGATGCATGAGGAAGAAAGAACGCTTGAAGTGACTTATAAAAACGGGGTGCAATATTCATTGCCATGGAGGAAATGTTGAAGACAGGGTTGCTATCTATCATTGAACAACTCTGTGATTTAGCACCTTCGAACGATCCAAAATCCAAGGATGCAGTGATATTCAAGAATAGGCTGCAACAAAGAAGAGGCGAACTAATGGCGTTATACGCCAATCTAAAATTTGATGACGATGAATCTGAAGAAAGTGAAGAACAAAGCGATGGGTACATCTCTGATGTAATCCCATCCACGGAAGAGTATTAGTTTATTTGGATTTAGTATTATTGTAATTTTATAAAATATTAATCTATGGTAATCAATTATTAACAAAAAGACCCAGAACGCCAAAAAAATAACATGGAATAAGCCATAACGCTAAAAAAATTAAATACGTGACACAAAAAAAATTAATTCAACGAGAAGAATATGAGAAAAACAGTAAAACGCCAAGTAATTAATGATTCTAGATAACGCAAAAATTATATTGCACGCAAAAAATGAAGCAGCATGTCAAACGCGAAAATCGGGAAAGGAGAAGAAAAGTAAAAAGACAAAAAAACCCCTCGGACCCTGATCATGTCCGCGCCACGTGTTGGGCCAGGATGCGTTCTCACCGTTCTCACACTTTTGGGCGTTTTCTCCTGATCTCGTATATATATATATATATAGTGAAAGGATCATTTCAGAACCATAAATATTTATAGAACTCGCAGAACTCCTAATAAACAATCTTTTTATTTATATATTTTTATGTTTAATTTTATCATTTATTATGTGTATTTTTACGATTACATACATGTTAAGAGTAATTTTATCATTTTTTATATGTAATTTTATAATTATACATATGTAAACTAGTTTTTTACATATATGTAATTAGTTATGACACATATATATAATTTTGGCAATTAAACATATGTAAACTACTTTTAACATGTATGTAATCAAAGAAATACATATAATAGATGATAAAAAGATCCTAAATACAAAAAAATTATATATAAAATGATTGTTTATTAGGAGTTCTGTAGTTATTTAGAGTTCTGAAATGAACTCAACCCTATATATATATATATATATATATATATATATATATATATATATATATATATATATATATATATATAGTGGAGAGTTCAAATGAGAAGAAACATTTTGTAAGAATAAAAAGAATAAGTTTTAAACCAATAGAAATGCTCCATTTTACTACATTTAATATGTGTATTCAATGTTATTAATAAGGGTATATAGGTAAATTTGTAATTGTAATCACTACTAGAAAAATGACCTTTAATGACACAAGAACAATGACACACACTAATCTTATGACACGTAAACATGTGTGTCATAAAAAAAAATGTCATCGTTGGTAAAATCCGAATATTTTATGACACCTATATTTGTGTGTCATCGTTTAAATGTCATTTAAAGAAAACAAAACACGTTGAAATATGTGTGTCATCGTTGTGTGTCATCTTATAATTTTTATGACACTATATTTGTGTGTCATCGTTTAACTGTGATTAAAAATCATATTGAAATATGTGTGTCATCGCTGTGTGTCATCTTATAATTTTTATGACACTATATTTGTGTGTCATCGTTTAAAAATCATATTGAAATATGTATGTCATCATTCTGTGTTATCTTAGACCGTGGGGTGTGGTGGGGCGGGGGTTTGGGGCATGGGTTGACACTGGACTTCGCACCCCCCCTGCTGGTGAGTGACGTGTTGGGTCGGTATGGCAGGGCGTGGCTAGCCCACGTGGGTTGGCCAGTTTTATTAAAATAAAAAAAGCCTAAAATTAAAAGATACACACAAAATTAAAAAAAAGTCTAAAAATATTATTAAAATTTCCTAAAAATTATAAAATTCTACAAAAAAAAGCATACAAAATAAAAAAAGCCTAAAGCGTTAGGTAGATTTCTAAAAGGGCGAGCTTGTCAAACGGCTTCCGCTCCTTGCCCCGGAACTCGATGTTGGCCACCGCCACCCGATCTTCGTGATTTATATCACCGCCCGGGACGCTGTCGTAGTAGGCTTTAAAACGATCGAGCTTCGAGCTTCGGTCGTAGCTCGCGCCACTTGTGTTGGCACACATTTAAATTGTGTCGGTCATTCCCCACGTTTGCCGGTAGCTAGCGAAAGCTTCCGGCCAGTAACGGGTCTCACCGGGTTGGCGGCCCTTCATCGCGTCCATGACGCTCGTGACAAGTGCTAGCTCTTCCTCGTGCGTCCAAGAGGCCATCGATCAAGTGTGTGTGGGTAGCGGGTTTGGGTAGGTGGAGTGAAGGGTTGGGATAGCAATGTGGACAGGCGGTGGGGTTGGGGGTTTTATAGCGAGTTGGGTGAACCTTTTGGCTTGGCCAAACGGTTATTTTTTAAATTTTAAACATAGCCGCTATGACCTAGCCAACCAGCCAATGAGAGCCGGCCACGGAGGACCGCTAGGCATGCCCAACGCCGGGGCTGAAACCCCCGCCCAAGGGGCCATGCCAAAACCCAAGCCCACCCGGGGTGGTGACTTGGGCGTTTGTACCCAATCCCCGCCCCATACCCCATAGTCTTATAAATTTATGGGGTATTCAAAACCCGAACCTAACATCACCCGACCTGAAAAACTATCGTACCTGAATTATCTGAACCCAATGAAGGTTTTGTCCTTTATCTTAATATCATTTTTCAGTCGGTGTCATTTTCAACATATTTTGACAGGTTTTGCCCTTTATAGGACTAACTCAGTTAATATTTCTTGTTAAATTCTAGTCAAACAGGGGTAGTTTTGTCTTTCTACCCATTTATTTGAAAATATTTTAAATAAAAAATAAAATCTGTTTAATATATTAGAAAACTAATATATTTATAAAATTAAAAATCTTTCCCACTCTAAACACACACACAAACAGTACTACCCCTCTCTCTCTCTCTCTCTCTCTCTTTATTATCTCCCACAACTATCTCCATTTTCTTCATCAGAACATCAGCCACCACCTCCACAATTCTTCTTTCAACAGCCGCCCCAACCTGCCGACCACCACAACCCCCACTTACCGACAACCACCAACCCCACCGCACCACCCTCATCTGACCACCAACAACCCCACCGCACCACCCTCATCTGACTACCAACAACCCCACCACAGAAACCCCAACCCCATAGATCCGGCGTCCCACCGTCGAATGAAACCCTAGCCGCCAGATTTGAGATGTATTTTTGCTAGGAATAGAGGTTTTTGTTCATCTCTTATCTTCATTGAAGCTTTCATGGCGGATTTGTGTGTTTAGATAGTGGTTAGGGTTTATACGGTGGTAATGGTGGTGGTGGATGGGAGGCACTGGTTGTAGATGAAGAAGGGAACTAACCCGAGAAACATTTACCCGAATCTAATATGGTTCGGTTATCATCAGTTAAAGTGACTAAAAAACCCGAAACCTGAGAACCAAACCCAAAGATAGGGATGACAAAAATACCCGAGCCCGACGGGTATACATATAAGGTATAAGGATTATAAAGTTATTATTAATTATTATATATAACAATTAGAGTAGGTCTTAGCTACAGTGTTGGGCCATGGATGTTGGGCCATGGATGTTGGGCCAATGAGAAAAAATGAAATGGGCTAGTTTAATGATCCAAAATCGAGGACTTAAAGTAGAAAACTGAAATGGGCTGGCTCAGTGATCCCAAATAGCCGACTAAAAGAAATTTATGATCTCTTATGTAATGTAATCATGAGGATCCTTAATAGCTGACTAAAAGAAATTTACGATCTCTATATGTAATGTAGTCATGACTTTTGTATTATCTTTATTTATTTAAAAATAACAAAGTTAATATTGATGTTATGTATTTGTATACCATTATTGCGGTGAATTGAACTGATTTATGACTTATTTTTTTTTGAGTTTTCTTATTGGTTTGCTATACTGAATGTTGGTACCATAGTGATACTGTAACGAACCGAACAAACTGAATTTCCACCGCAATGCGAAGAGAATGTGTAACGTGTTCTACGCCAGCTTTACGTCACGTTACAATCTAGATTCGCGTTTTTGTTTTACTAGATCATTGTTTGTTTACTACTTAACACGGTTTTACGACCCCCACACATGCAACGCGGGGTTACACACTAGTTCATAATAAAACTTATATGTATGTAATATACATTTTTAATTTATAATAGTTGTTGTATAAATAAAATTACATAATAATTATAATAGTAAAAAATGGATTTGAAAATCTCAACGTCTTTTAACAAACTACTGAGTATACCCGATACCCGTGGGTATACCCGATACCCAACGGGTAATTACCCGACAAATACCCCACAGATATTGAGTCGGGTATGAAACACGATTTTATAACCGGTTATGGATATGGAATTACGAATACCCGACCCAAACCTAACCCATTGTCACCCTGCCCAAAGAACACCCCCTTTTTATAATTCCCGCCCCTCTAAAATAAAATAAAAAAAATCATCAATTTTGAACTTCAATCTTTTCTATTAACTCCCACACCCACTTCCCGGAATTCTCTCTAATTTATCAATCAGTTAAAACACTCAGTCACATCAAAATTCAACTTCAACATAGACGGAGAATCAAAATTGAACTTCAAACGCCAGGCCGCTTCACCACTGCAACCGCCGGAAAACAACGAATCGCACCACTGCAACCGCCGGAAAACAACCGCCGGTAAATTTCATCTGTTTACATCACCTGCTTATGAATTGCGAGTTTTATTTTTTAGTGTTTCTGAATTGCGAGTTTAATCCATTAATGGTTTACATCATCTGCTTGAAATATGTAGCTAGGGTTTTTGTAATGTAGAATATGTCTCATAATATGTTAGTTAGGGTTTTGATAATTATACAAAAGTATATTTGGAGAAATTTTATACCATCGTAATTTCATAGATTACATCACAATTTTAATCATGAAGCATGTGTTGAAGTTATAGTCCCACTTGAGTTTGCATTGTTTGATGGATGTTACTGTTATTTGACGAACTGCAAATTAAATTCACACATAGGGAAGTTTCAAGCTCTTTCACAACACGATATATAGGAAGACACTGCTTTCTATCTCTATGCAAGCATCCCTTTGCAATTGATTTAAATCTTAAAAAGGAGTCATAACTTATTTCCCCCCTTAAGTTAGGATCAATAACCGTGTGTAATTTATCCATTTTATAGTAGTAGTCTGATAACTGAAAGCCACCACGGTCTCTTACGTAACACAACCTCCCACACAAAATTTCAAGTAGCACCATACCAAAAAAAAGTATACATCTGATTCTTTTTTCAGCGTACAATTAACATAGTATTCTGGTTCAATATAAGCCCAGTGTGCCACATCTAATGGAGATAACAGTACTTCTGTCTAGACCTGCTAAACTTAACTTGGAGAGTCCAAGATCAGAAATTTTAGCGACCCAATCGCAATCCAACAAAATGTTTGCGCTTTTTATATCTCCATGGATTATTGCTTGATGCTTCCTCGCATGATTATGGAGTTAATCCAGACCATGAGCAGCATCAAGACATATTTTAAGTCTTACTAACCACCAAAGAGTATCAGTTCACAAACATCTGATTCGTTTCTTGCTAAATCACTTCTTTAAACTCGCTTTTAGCTGTATTCTTACTCACCCATTTTTGGTAGCCGTATACACCATCACCTGGTACTGCTTCGTCATCAATGCAGCCCTGAAACAGCTCTATTTCAGTGACACTCGAGACTGTTTCAGCCCGATACAGACCCATGGTTCAGAGCACTGAAGCACACTGGTACGTCGTTTCCCGATCACTGCTTCTCACAACCATCGTTTGCTGCCGATCGGACCACCATCTCCGTCTAAACTCCTCCATAGCTAACTTTCATAACATTCCTTTTATGAAATGCATTCACCTCCTCCCGTCTGTTTGCTTTTAGATTCACAAAGAATCATTTAGATTCTTTACCCCTTTTCTTAATTCTTTTCTACATAAAACATACGCCAAACCATGCTTTTTCTAATCGACCACTGAACTTTGATCAATTCTCCTTGCCTGTTGCTCTCCTCTAATGTTCCTCTTGCCTTCTGATTTCACCCAGAAACCTGCCTAACTGATCTGATCGCTAACACACAGAAACGATCACAGCTATTTTTCAACACTTCTTATCACTTCATTTAAAGTGATTAGCTCGAACCACACAGGTTCTTCTTGCATAATTCACATAGAATTCTTCTCCCTTTTTTTAGTCCCCTCGACAATATCGATCGACACCAATGAATCACACAGATTTGTCTGCACTTTTTGTTCACACAGAACACAATCACGTTCATGTAGAACCTCTTCTCAACCGTATCACACGAAATTTTGTTCACTTAGATCTCTTCTACAGGTTTGCTAACACCGCCGTTCTCGTTCTCTTTATCTTCTCAGTTCCGTAGTTTAGAAGACTGCTCCCCTCTTTTCGGAATCGACTCTCAAAACGGAGAACACTGTCTTCACCCGCTCTCGTTTCTCGACTCTCGTTTAGGCCCCTCACAAACACACACAGTTGTAACGATTTTCTGTATATTAAACTTCAAGAGAGATTTTACAAGTGATAAATAGAAACTACACTCAAATCTTGCTTATATAGAAAAAAAAACACATTAAACAATCCACGTAAACTGCACGACTTATTCCTCCTGCATACTCGGTCAAATTAAGTTTATTTTTCACGTGCGCTTCCTTGAAACTAGGTCGGCCCTAGACCAATTCCATACCAATTAACCGTTAACTGTTTGGGAACCCATTTACAAAATCCGCGACCCGTTAATCATGCTGACCCATGACCGGCTTGACCCATACACGACCCGTAACATCAAGATTAAACCCAACATGTGTGTCCACTGTCTTTTGTCTGGATATTAAGTAGGTGGGATTGAGATTATAACAAATATTATATTAATCCATTTTTGCCTTGTTATATACCTGTGTCGATTAGTTTACAACCCCCAACGTTTCTCTTTGTTTCCCTCCCTTTCCATTTTTTAAAAAACTCGAGGGTAGACCCACCCTATAATAGTGTAACACCTGTGTTACCATTCATCTTGATTCTTGAATCTTCTCTATCCCTGATGACTCTGATCTCACAAAATAGTAACTATTAACTCGTGATTAACGAGGCCAGTTTGTTTCTGAATAGACCAACAGATCTCCACCAACCCAGCAATACACGTCAACAAAACTTGGAAATTTTTGCATTAAATAGGTTTCCTCTTCAATTTCAACATCTTTCTAAAGGTGAAAGACAGAAATTGAAGTTGGGCATGGATATTGGCAGGGTCGGCTCAACATATTTTGAGGCCCAAAGCGAAATAAAACTTGAGGCCCTTTCCAAATAATTTAACATATTTAAACGACCAACTTTATACTTCCGATTTTAATTAAACATAGAAATATAGAAAGCAAATAACAAAAGGAGGAACATAATTGTAGTTTGTACCTATTATTTCCCTTCTCTTTGTTTCGCTGTAATAATCATGGAACAAACCAACATTAATAGTCACCAACTTTGAAAACATAGTTTCAAAGGAAACTCAACTACACCACCCCAACTGACCCTGCAATTATATCATCTTCAAGAGGCTTGTCCCCTTAAAAAATAACAAATCAAAATTAAAAAAACATACTGCATGGGGTCGAACCTGTGTCTTGGCGAAGACACTTGGGGTTCCTTACCACTACAATACAACAGCAATTGTTGCATATGCCAGCAAATTTAATATTAATATTCACATTAAATTCAAGTATATATTTTTTTTAATTTTAAATGGAGGCCTCAAAATTTTGGTGGCCCAAAGCCCTCGCTTTACTTGAATGGCCCATGGGCCGGCCCTGGATATTGGATACCAACCTTCACTTGGATAGGACTTAGGAGGACAAGCTTTTGTAGACTTGTATCTATATGGATCAGAATTTCTTAGCGATATTCGGCATATACAAAGTAACATTAGATGTCTACTTGTGATTTCAATTGGGAAACAACCACATCAGATTAATCACCTTAAGTGTCTACTTGTGAATACAATTGAACAGCACATGACTTTTTGCTCGTTATTAACTACAAAAAGTTTCACCACACTATAATATACTGAATGACACTTTAAACTCTACAATACAAAAAAATGGCATCCTTAAAAAGAATCACATCCAAATCTATTAGGTAAAATATGATACCAATAGAAATCAACAAAACATCCACCTGAGTTTTATAATCTTTTAAACATGCAAGTTAAGGATTAAATGGGCCACCTAAATTGTTAGCAGTTTTGTGTTTGTTATGTTCTTACTTGTTACCTAAATTTTGTATTCTGTTTTATAAGTTATTATTTAGGTTTGAAGTTTGATTTTGTTTTTTGTCATGGTGAATAACTAGCTAGTGACAAATGGTCATGGATAAATCATGGATTTCGTCAGATAGATTATCAAATGCATATGACAAAGGCGTGGAAGCGTTTTTAGAGTTTGCGCAAAGTAATAATCCTCAATTGGATGTTATTCCATGTCCTTGTGTAAATTGTATCAATTTGTGTCACCGCTCTATTGATGATGTGCGTTATCATTTGTTTGCCCATGGTTTTGATGAAAGTTATACGGTCTGGTCTTTTCATGGAGAAAAACTTCCGAAGCTTGATTCTAGATGCCCTAATGAATCTAGACCTCCTGACTTTATTAATACAAAGGAAATGCTACATGATGCCTTCAATTATGTAGAGAATGAACCCGATTCATTGAAATCACTTCTTGAAGAATGTGATAAACCACTTTACGTTGGGTCAAAGTATAATGCACTCAGTGGATTATTGAAATTTCAACATTTGAAAGGTCAATTTGGCTGGTCTGATGCTAGTTTTGACGCTTTGTTGGGTGTCCTAAAAGATATCTTACCATCAAACAATACAATTCCTACATCGATATATGAGGCCAAGAAGTTGCTAAAAGGAGTAGGTATACAGTATGAAAAGATTCATGCATGTGAAAATGATTGTGTTCTATTCTGGAAAGAACATAAGGATGCTTCTCAGTGTCCATCTTGTGGCACATCTCGTTGGAAGAAGAATACCCAAAACGTGCCTTCAAAAGTTTTGTGGTATTTTCCTCCCATCCCTAGATTTAAAAGAATGTTTTCATCACCGGAAATTGCACATGACTTAACTTGGCATGCACAAGGTCCGGTCAATAATGGTAAGCTATCTCATCCTCGTGATTCCCCCTCTTGGAAGCTTGTTGACAACACGTGGAAAGAATTCGGAAAAGAAAATCGGAATCTTAGGTTAGCCTTGTCCGCTGATGGTATCAATCCTCACAAGTCATTAAGTTCTACGTATAGCTGTTGGCCGGTTATCCTAATAACATATAATCTTCCATCTTATTTGTGTATGTCAAGAAAATTCATGATGTTGACTCTATTGATATCAGGGCCAAACCAACCTGGTAACAATATTGATGTCTACTTGGCACCATTGATAGCAGATCTAAAACTCTTATGGGAAACTAGCGTTAAAACGTTTGATGCTTATAAGAAAGAATACTTCAATCTAAGAGCAATATTACTCTGGACTATAAATGACTTTCCCGCATATGGTAATCTTTCGGGGTGTGTTACCAAGGGTTATTATGCTTGTCCAATATGTTCGGAGAATACTTGTTCACAATGGTTGCCAAAGTCCAAAAAAGTATGCTTTCTTGGCCATAGAAGATTTCTCCCACTTGAACATCCTTTTCGTAAAAGAAAAAAAGATTTCAACAATCAACAAGAGAATGATATTATAAAAAACCCATTATCAGGCGAAGAAATTTACGACTCTCTGACGGGGTTTGAGAATACATGGGGTAAGAAGAAAAAGACAAAGAAGGAAACGTCAAGGAAGCAAACGTCAAAGAAGAAAACACCAAAGAAGAAAACTTCAAAGAAGGAAAAAGAAAGTATCGATGAAAGAGCTAAATTGTGGAATAAAAAGTCAATTTTTTTTGAACTTGAATATTGGAAGAAGTTGCTTGTTCGTCACCAGTTAGATGTTATGCACATAGAAAAAAATGTGTGTGAGAGTGTTTATGGGACATTGTTGAATTTACCCCACAAGACGAAGGATGGATTAAATGCACGACAAGATCTTGAGGAGTTAGGCATTAAGTCTGAATTACAACCTCAACTAAACGGGAATCGACTTTTGCTTCCTCCTGCGTGCTACACATTGAATTACTCGGAGAAACGTCTATTTTACGATACCTTGTCTAACATAAAAGTGCCTGATGGGTATTGCTCCAACTTCAAAAATCTCGTCTCTGATGATGTTTCAAAGATGAATGGCTTGAAGTCTAATGATTGTCATGTACTGATGCAACAACTTCTCCTTTTTGCAATCAAAGGGGTGTTACATGAGAAAGTGAGGAAAACAATCATAAGCTTATGTCATTTCTTCAACAAGTTGTGTAGTAAAGTTGTTGATGTTAGTAAACTAGGAAAGCTGCAAAGTGACATCGTATTGACTTTGTGTTTGTTAGAGAAGTATTTTCCTCCTTCGTTTTTCGATGTCATGATTCACTTGATGGTGCATTTAGTTAGAGAGGTTAGGCTATGTGGCCCGGTTCATTTTAGGTGGATGTATCCATTTGAGAGATACATGAAAACACTCAAAGGGTATGTACGAAATCATCATCGACCCGAGGGTTGCATTGCAGAATGTTATGTGGCAGAGGAAGCCTTAGAATTTTGCTCGGGCTACTTTAAAAACATGAAGTCAATTGGTAATCCTTATGAACGTGTTGATGAAAGAATCCGCACAGGCAAGCCTTTATGGGAGCTATGATTGAGGTTGTGGATGCTAAGTTACTTGATCAAGCTCATCTTTATGTATTACGAAACACTGCTAGTGTGGAGCCGTATATAGAGTAGGAATTACATTAAACTCTATATTTTATGTACTTTATCTGATACATAATGCTTCTTTAAACTTCTACTATATTCCAGGCAACATATGTTGGAATTGAAGAATCACAACCCACGTGCCTCTCGAAATAGTACATGGTTGCAAGGCCAACACAGTCGAACATTTATTAGTTGGTTAAGAACGAGGTTTGTTTTTAATAAGATTGTTAGAACTACAATATTTTAAATAATTTTGTTTGATTTACATTAATTCTATTTCCAATAGGTTGAAAAACGTTTGGCTAATGCGGAAGATGTTTGTGACACTGTTCGTTGGTTGGCCAAAGGGCCTAGTTTTGCTGTTGCTAAATATAGTGGTTTTGCCATAAATGAGTATCGGTTCCATACAACATCTCGAGATGAATCTAAAACAACTCAATGTAGTGGAGTATCTTTAGTTGCACATGCTATGCAGATTGCTAGTGCAAAAGACTCCAATCCCGTTTATGGCGCTGTTACTTACTTTGGTTGTATAAAGGAGATATGGGATCTTGATTATCGCATGTTTACCCTTCCCGTTTTCATGTGTGATTGGGCTGATAGTCGTGGAGTAAAAAAGGATGATTTTGGATTCACAGTGGTTAACTTTGATAGGCTTGGTCACCAGTCTGACCGCTTCATATTAGCTAGTCAAGCCAAACAAGTTTTTTATGTTCAAGATCAACAAGATAAGAATTTATCTGTTGTTGGTTTTACACCACATAAGATGTACAAGTATGGAGCAAGTGGTGAAATTGATGATATGTTGGCATTTGATGCTACTGTTGATGTTTCACGGTACTCCGGTTTGGTAGATCTTGACGATGATTTTTCGTGTATGCGCGTGGATGGCGAGGGCATATTAGTTTAAACTATTTCGTGAATAATAAAATCTGTAGTTTTTGTGTTTTTATGTCAGTTCTTAGATGTGATTAATTATGTCTGAATTGTTTGAATTTGAGAATTTTGCGATTAATTTGATGTTTTAATTACCTAATTCTGATTCGGATCATGATGAAGATTGCAAATCGCATGGAATTTGTCTTTTTTACTTAGTTATGTTATTGTGTTTCTATTACTTAATTTTGTAACTAGTTATTGTGTATTTGTTACTTAATTTCGATTGCCACCATGCTATAACTACTTATTGTGTATTTGTTGAAACAGGTTCTTTTTTGTGACATGGAATCGAATTCTGACTCGGATCATGCTGAAGAGAACAAATCACAAAGAGGTCCAACAATAAAGTCAAAATCTAGTAAAGGGAAACTTATAATTACCTACAATAAAAAGGGGGTCCCAATTGGAAAGGAATCAGTAGCACTCTCTACTTTTGAGGGATTGGTAGCAAGAACTATGATTCCCATAACTTATACCACTTGGCCGAAAGTTGGTAAGGAAAGAAAGGAAGAATTATGGCAATATGTCATGGTAAGTCTAACATCTAATCTTAACTTTAAACTATCTTCTTAATAGTTAATTACACAGATAGTCCCATAGTCCCTGTGGATTACCTAAAATAACACCTTTTAGGTACTAACTTTTTTTTTTTGTAACGGATTCGGGTTCTATGGTTTCAATTTTGTAAGACTTTGGGGTATTAAGGCCAACAGACGTTAAAAATTCTGTTTAGTTTGAGTTAAATGACTGTTTTACCCTTAAATAACGACAGGGATCATATGTGTAATCAGGTTTATTTAAAGTAATTATTGCCATTTGGTAACTTCTACTTATTTCAACCGTCAGTTTTCCATCTTTGCTTGAGTCCAAATCTGATTATTTTGACCCTAACCCAAAATGAGGTGCTTAGAGTTAAGGGTATCACAACAGGAACCATTCTCTGAAAAAATTACAACAGGAGCATCAGTATTACATTCTAGTAGTGGTGTTAACCGGTTTTGTGTGAATATGCATGTATATAGAATATTAGAGACATACCTGGCAAACGGGTCGGGTCGTGGGTCAAAACAGGTTCGAGTCAAAACGGGTTATTTATAAAAAGGGTTGTTTTGGTTCGGATCGAAACGGGTCCGGGTTAGAACGGGTTTCGGGTCAGGTCGGGTCGGGTAGGGTCAGTTTTTTTATGATGATGACTAATATGTGTTGAAACGGGTTAGAACGGGTTGTCGAAACGGGTTCGGGTTGAAATGGGTTGTCGAAACGGGTTCGGGTCAAAACGGGTACGGGTCAAAATGTGCAGCCTTATTGTTAACCTATTTTTGAATATATTGTTTGTTTTGTATTTTCAGGCACATTTTGTGGTTGACCCAAAGAGCCGGAAGCAAACTATACAATCAATTGGGACAAAGTGGAGAAACTTCAAACATACTCTATACGGGGATTACATTGAGACACAAAAAATGACCCTGAGGAGAAGAAAAATTTACTTAATCCTCCTCTTAAGTATCCGTTCTTGAAGAAAGAAGACTGGAAACTATTTGTATCACAAAGAACTTCAAAACAATGGGAGGTTTGTTTAAACTTTTGGTGCTTGTATTTGTTTAGTATCCATGTCTTATCTAACATTATATAAACATTTTAATGTTTCTAATGCAGGAGACAAGTAAGAAGGCAAAGAAAGTCCGTGCACATCATAAATACAATCATCATTTGAGCAGAAAGGGATATGCCAGACTCACTACTGAGATTGTATGAATGCAATTAACCCAATAATTCATTTTTATTTGTTTACGTTAATTCAATTTTGTTATTCTTGATAATTTAGATGCAAGAAACCGGCCTGGAGGAAGAGGAGATTGATAGGGCAATGTTGTGGAAACGAGCAAGAGAACTGAAAATAGGAGGTTTCGACTCAGATGTCCAAGTGGTAGTTGATAGAATTGTAAGTCTTTCTTTGATCTTACACTATGAGGTTTAAATGTTGAATACAGTAGGCTGATTTGGTCAGTTTAGTAGGCTGATTTGTGGCAGTAGTTGCTTTGTTCGTGAAATTTACCCTCAAATATCGGTACTGGACTGTACCGTATTGTACCGGGTATATTCAGTACCGATACAGATACCCACTTTTGGGGATTCGGTACCGTATCGGGTATATTCGGTACCGTACAGTACCGGTATTTTCGGTACCGGTTGGTACCGAGCTCATCCCTATCCAAGACTAACTATAAAAGGGTGTTTGGGTTTGCGGTAGCTAATTAGTTACATAAAAGCTGGAGTATAGTAATCAATAATTTTTTAGAGAAAAAAAAAACCTTAAATCATTTTTATTTTCTATTCGTCCTCTGTATTTTTTATATTTTCTGATTGGGTTTTGATTACATAGATAACAATACTCAGTGGCGGATCTTGCCCGTTGAACGTGTCAGGGCCGAAAGACACGGGCACTAAAAAAAGTCCGGGTAAGCCCGGGCCAAACATAGTATATATAAAAAATTTCGATGGAAATGCGGAAAATTAGCACTACGGCCGAAAAACTTGCCCGGGCCGTGGCCTTGCCACAGCACCATTGATCGGAGTGTCGCGCTTCGGTCAAAGATAATATTTATAAGCCCAAATTACCCTTAACAATGTGTTAGTGGTAGTAAGGGGTCGATCCACGAAGAGTATGTGGTTTGTGTATGGATTCGAATGAATTATAAACAATTGTCACAATTATGAAGCTTGCTAAAGTGTTTTTGTATTTTTGTTTAATGGAGAGATATGATTTTTAACTAATTGAATTGATGCAAATGATTAACAACTACTAATTAACGATTGCAAGAAAAATGATTACTAGAATGATAATAATAAAAAGGAATCACACCCGGTTTCGGTAATTATTAACCTAGGATTTCTACAAGTTCTAGTTTCAACTCAATTGCATTTGATTAACGGATTTAGTGTACCGTGACTTAGGTGCTACTAACTATCAACGCCCCGAAGAACGGACAAAAAGACACTTTGTAATCAACACAAGTAAATCCTAACAATGACAATGTACAATTACATATCACCGTTTCGCGAAGTCATAACTTTTAACATCGCTTGACAATTCACGAATTCGTAACAAATGTAATACTATTGTCAAGAGTTTCAAAAACCAAATACAAATTGTCACTAAGTTAAAACAAGAACAATTCAAAACCCTAGAATTAACAACTACCTACACCGGGGTGAAACCGAGATGATTAGCCGCTCATGGTTGAAGAAGCTTGATCACCGGATGTTTGGAATGCGGAAGAATTCATCTTGGAAGCTTGCTTGGATGAAGAATTGATGGATGATTGGGGTTTGTGGGTGAAAGTGGTGAGTGTGAATGAAAGATGGAGAACTAGGGTTTAGGATGGTGAATTGGTGGTTGTATTGTGATAATCGTGATTATTCTTGGTTGTAGAGATGATGATGGATAGATTGAAGATGAAGTGGTAGGTGATAATGGCTCCAAGTTGATGTTTTCAAACTCAATTCTTCTGTAACTTACGAGTTGAATGAATGAGAGCCAATAGAAATCGAACTAGACTTCAATTTGACCAAAAATCCCGTTTTGCGAATCCAACACCCGTCGCCGACGGTGGTGAACCCGTCGCCGACGGGTCACCAAAATGAATTCTGTGGCCGACGGCCTAATTGACTGGTTACGGGAAATTTTGCCTACGGGGTTTTCTTGGGCCCGTCCGGGACGGGTATACCCCCGTCGCCGACGGCCTCTAGAAACTCCATTCTCCATTTTTTAGCTCCTTGCACTCTCGATTGATCCGTAACGCATCCCGGTGCTCCGGTTTTCGACCCGGTGACCCGTAAAGCTCCCGAAAAGCTCCTTAAACTTCATCAAACCTGCAAAACACATTCTTGATTAAAAGTAGGCTATTCGAAACTAAAACTTACGTAAAAACGTTAAGTTAAACAATATCAAGCACCGGTTTACAACCACGCATCACATCCCCACACTTGTCTTTTGCTTGCCCTCAAGCAAATCTGTTTTTTACTTTCACGTGGGTCGAACAACAAATGCACATCCCATTCCCGAGACAGAAGTTAAGGTCTATTGTCATACAAAAGTTCAAACTCTTTACAAATTTCACGTATTTACCGGTTAAGTGAATAATCACATATACTAATGGTTATCCAAGATTAACTCGCCCGTAAAACTAATAACTCATGCATATCCCTCACAATGTGCTATCCACTCGGCTTAAAACTGGCTAACGTGTATAATGTATTAGCACTTCAACAATTAATCGCTCAAAACCAATTAGAACACGTACCCGCATAGGCTTGCAACTCAATCATTCTCCACTATCGAACACAAATACTAAGCACAAGTCAAAAGGTCTTTGACGGGTTGTAACGGGGCTAGGCGAAGGGTAGGAAATAGTATATTTTTAAAGTGGCTAAAGTGATGAAAATTCGACTTTTTATTACAAAAGACTATCTAAGACGAAAGAAAACAATAAACATCAACTATGGGCAATGATCTTTCACCCTTTTATTCGACAACTACGAGCACTTCTTTTTGTATTTTTCTTCAACAATTTTCAATTCTTTTTCACACATTTTTTTTTCAACGAATCATAACAACTATACAAACTTAAGCCCTACAATCGAATTTTCATCACACGGGTTTAAACGAAAAGGTTTAAGGTTTATGGGCTATAGGGTGGTCAAACGAAAGGTTTAGGCTCAAAATGGGCGACTAAGGAATTTGTTCGGGTAAGGATAGAAAAATGGTTTTAGGAGAAAAAGGTTTACCTAATGCCTTAATCATTCTCGTGCTTGTATTTGGTCTATAGTCTCAAACGTATCAAAAGTTGCAAGTTCTACAATACGCGACTAATGGTCCACTCAAACAAAGAAACATGTAAATGTAAATCTATGATATATAAGTGGCTCAAACCTCACGTATAAGGGTATGATATGTGATATGCATAAATTGCTAGTTCCTTAGGCGAATTATTCCCAAATAACCACCCAATAAATACCCGCTATGCTTATTAATTTGAACTTGACCATGACAAAAGACCAAATGGGTTGTGACATCCCTCGTTGACTTGGTTACTTGTGCTTTTAAGATCGCTTTGAAAACAAGACATTTTTGAAAAATTTTTGAAATTTTCCCCCATCCCCACACTTGAGGTAAACATTGTCCTCAATGTGTAGTGTTTAAATGAACAGGTCAAAATCGAAAAACTTTTACTACTCCCCCATCCCCACACTTGAAGTAAACATTGTCCTCAATGTGTAAGAACTAGAGTTTTAGAATTGCACAAGGGATGTGACACGACTAACCTTCCCAACTTTTCACCCCGGAAATTAAAATACAAATTACAATCCACTTATTTGCTAACTAAAAATCAAAGATAAAAAGAAACGTATGCACCTGGTTTTTTCGCTAGTTCCTTGTGTGCTCTTCATCTTTTCAACAAAGCGGTCGTCTCACGAACATAATGTACCTACAAATCTTAACCCTTGTGTAGAAGCATGCTTCTCACAACCATCAAAATTTGTTAGTTACCTAGTTCTACCACTTTTATGAAATTATTACCAAACCATGCATTATTTTACTTTGATTTTATTGTGGAAAATATTTTACAACAACAACAAACCTAACTCACTTTCGTAGGAATCACGACGGCATTTAGCATATGCACGCAAGCCCTTTAAACCTCCCGATAGCTCGGGAGGACGAGTCGGTCTCGTGAGGGTTATATAGGGAACACACCCACAAAGTTCATTTAACTAGACATAAATTAAATAAAAACGAAAAGAAATAACGGAATAAAATATACAACAACAACATAAAACATACCATACCTCTACCGCTGATATCGCTCGTTTGGATCCATTGGCGGGTTGGGTTGGTATGGATAACCAGTGAGGGCCTCGAACATCTCCCTATAGTTATCTAAGGGGCTTTGCTCCCCTTGGGGCGGTGGTTGGTACGGGATCGGGATGAAGCTAGACCCTACCGCTTCGGGCCAATGTGGAGTCGGGTCGGATGGGCCTTGTGGATGGGGAAGATCGGAGTAATTTGTCCACCCCGAGTGCTCGGCGTAGGGGAGGCCGGCTTGGTAGTCTCTATGGTGCCGCTCCTGATCATGCAGCACTTTAGCGTTATTCATCGCCATTTGTTGAGAGACGTACAGGGCACTCCACCGGCGTCGGTTCAATTGTTCTTCTTCCTGTCGACGCGTTGCCTCTGCTTCTTCCCATGCCCGTCTTCGGGCTGCCTCATCCTCCTGCATCTTTGTCAACTGTTCCATGTGTGATCTTTGCATGGCTTGGAACAGTTCTTGTTCTTCTATAAACTTGTTCATTCTTTCACGTTGGGCTTCTTGAGCCGCCCAATATTCTTGCATTGCGGATTCATGCGACCCTTCCCAAGCTTCTCTTCTTTGACTGTATTCCCGTCCTTCACCGATACACGCGGAGACATTGTCATATATCTCCTGTTGCCCCCGATCAAAATTTTTATAGGAGGGCACCCGCCTCCTGGTCACAAAACCTGCCACCTCTGCGTTAATTTCCCTATGTGGCCGCATATATCGTTGCCTCGGCCTTTGTGCACCGGAGGGTTCAGCTTCCTCCTCTTCTTCACCCATTTCCACGTCTTCTTCCACGATGGGTGGTGCTCCAGCAGCACGGATCTCATACTTGTTCCCCAAATCATCGGTCACAACGTACTTGTTTCCCGAGAACTTGACTTCTATCTTCCAATTCTTCCGCATGTAAGCCACATTAAATTCCTCCACCGGCTTAGAAACCCATAGTGATTCCGGGGGTAAACAATTTTGTTGCACAATCATGGCGCTAATGAGTCGTGCATACGGAATAAACCGCCTCTGGGACGACTCCCTGGTAGCCCATGTGTTCATCATCACTATGTGTCTCCACGATAGTGTCGGGGTCCCATACAGTAAGGCATGCACCACCCTACAATCACTCACTCTTACCCCTCCACGGTCACCAAACCTTGCCAAGATGTTCTCAACCGAGATCCCTTGAAGAATCTTTCCCTCAAGTGACATTTGCTTCCGTTTCATTTCTCCCCCTTGGTGGGTCGGTAAAATAACATCTATCAACTGCTCACCATCATTGATGTTCAAATGATTATCCAAAAACTGCTCGATGGTTGGGTAGTCATATGCTTGTGCTCCCAAAGAGTCAAAACGAGCAATACGATTCATGGTCTCGAAAGACATCGTCATGCTCCCTCGAGTAGTCTTCCCCACTAACTTCCACTGTGAAGGGGATTCATTCTTGTTTACGAGCCTCAATGTGGACAACCATTCACATACCTCCGATAAGTAAATCCTGGAGGTATTATCTTCGCACCAATCAAGCACGCTTTCCCATCCTAAACGCTCAAACATTTGCACAATCCCGATGTTCCGGAATTCTTCTACATTCACGACCCGTTCACATATCACTCTTGTTGGAACCGACGTGTTCACCCCATTCACCATCTTCCACTTCCACAACTTAGCTTCTAACTTCCTGTCTTGATACTGGGATAACTGCTTGTTCTTTTCGGTATCCCAAACTCTAGCACTTTGGCTATCCCTGAACTTCACCCACTCCCAATCTTGCCTGTACAACCTCGGATCATTCTCCTCCACGGGGCTTAATTGCTCCCACTTCTTCGGTATTAAACCGGAAGAAGACCCAATCCCGGATGATGAAGCTTGACCTGTAGTCTTTTGTCTCTTGCTTCCCGCCATGACTCCAATCACAAACAAGCAAACATCAATATATATTCAACCTTCATTAACTCCCAAACTTTGAACATGAGGTGTGATGTTGACATTTTAATTAACAAGTGAATGCAAAATCGCCTCTTTAAACTTCCAAAGTCGCTCACTTTATCATAAACTTATTAATCTCTTGTTAATCTTACAATTCTCTTATAATTTCAACAAAAGTTAACATCATCTTCATGTTCAATCATGTTCATAACAGTGTAATCACTTCACTATGGTTATGACATACTCAAATTCCATCCAAAACAACTAATCTTACTCAAAATCATGCTAGCACAACATACATTGTCTAAACAACCTACTCTTAAACCAAAAAGTTTAAAATTTTGGAAGAAAAACACTAATATATGATAATGAAGCATAAATTTAAGAAGAATCCATACCTTTGTTGGTGTTAAACAAGAAGAACTAAGAAAAGATGGCAAATAAGCAACTTGATGAACACCCTTTCAAAAAACCCTAAAGAACACGCCCAGAAATCTCGCACAATAGTAAGAATTGATAAAAATCGTGTTAGGGGTTTTGTTCCTCTTGAAAAATTACCCAAGATGGACCCGAAAATCAGTGGATTTGGTGGAAAATTGAGAGAGTTATGAGGAGTTGAAGGTTTAGGGTTCTTGAAGGTTTGAGGAGGAAGATGAAGAAGAAGAGAGTTAGGTGAGAGAAGGTGCAGGGAATTTTGTGGTAAAAACTGGGGTGGGATGATGTGAGACCGAACTTGTGGTTAATAGTGAGTTTAGATGATGTTTGGTTAGGTGAAGAAGGGTTTTAACTCGTTTTTACACGTTTGGAACGAACCTGCGTCGGAGACCAAATGGGGACCCGTCGCCGACGGTCAAGACCCCGTCGCCAAAATTTGATCGGAGTGTCGCGCTCCGGTCAAAGATAATATTTATAAGCCGAAATTACCCTTAACAATGTGTTAGTGGTAGTAAGGGGTCGATCCACGAAGAGTATGTGGTTTGTGTATGGATTCGAATGAATTATAAACAATTGTCACAATTATGAAGCTTGCTAAAGTGTTTTTGTATTTTTGTTTAATGGAGAGATATGATTTTTAACTAATTGAATTGATGCAAATGATTAACAACTACTAATTAACGATTGCAAGAAAAATGATTACTAGAATGATAATGATAAAAAGGAATCACACCCGGTTTCGGTAATTATTAACCTAGGATTTCTACAAGTTCTAGTTTCAACTCAATTGCATTTGATTAACGGATTTAGTGTACCGTGACTTAGGTGCTACTAACTATCAACGCCCCGAAGAACGGACAAAAAGACACTTTGTAATCAACACAAGTAAATCCTAACAATGACAATGTACAATTACATATCACCGTTTCGCGAAGTCATAACTTTTAACATCGCTTGACAATTCACGAATTCGTAACAAATGTAATACTATTGTCAAGAGTTTCAAAAACCAAATACAAATTGTCACTAAGTTAAAACAAGAATAATTCAAAACCCTAGAATTAACAACTACCTACACCGGGGTGAAACCTAGATGATTAGCCGCTCATGGTTGAAGAAGCTTGATCACCGGATGTTTGGAATGCGGAAGAATTCATCTTGGAAGCTTGCTTAGATGAAGAATTGATGGATGATTGGGGTTTGTGGGTGAAAGTGGTGAGTGTGAATGAAAGATGGAGAACTAGGGTTTAGGATGGTGAATTGGTGGTTGTATTGTGATAATCGTGATGATTCTTGGTTGTAGAGATGATGATGGATAGATTGAAGATGAAGTGGTAGGTGATAATGGCTCCAAGTTGATGTTTTCAAACTCAATTCTTCTGTAACTTACGAGTTGAATGAATGAGAGCCAATAGAAATCGAACTAGACTTCAATTTGACCAAAAATCCCGTTTTGCGAATCCAACACCCGTCGCCGACGATGGTGAACCCGTCGCCGACGGGTCACCAAAATGAATTCTGTGGCCGACGGCCTAATTGACTGGTTACGGGAAATTTTGCCTACGGGGTTTTCTGGGGCCCGTCCGGGACGGGTATACCCCCGTCGCCGACGGCCTCTAGAAACTCCATTCTCCATTTTTTTGCTCCTTGCACTCTCGATTGATACGTAACGCATCCCGGTGCTCCGGTTTTCGACCCGGTGACCCGTAAAGCTCCCGAAAAGCTCCTTAAACTTCATCAAACCTGCAAAACACATTCTTGATTAAAAGTAGGCTATTCGAAACTAAAACTTACGTAAAAACGTTAAGTTAAACAATATCAAGCACCGGTTTACAACCACGCATCAACCATTAAGAACCGCCCCTGACAATACTAGCACAATCAAAATGATACTAGCACAGTAAAAAACATGATACTAGCACAATGAAAATGATCGATATTAGCACAAACAAAATGATATCAACACTTGAGGGTATTAGCGCAAACAAAATAATATCAGCACACTAAAAATGATGTCAGCACAAATATAATGATATCAGCAGAAAACAAAATGAAACCTGATGGAAGAAGAATACAAGGGAAAAAAAGGCCTCTCGCGAATCTAGATGATAAATCAAACTGCGTGAAAGTAGGATCTGGAACGGAATGATAATGATAATCTGGAACCAATCTAATATTTTCATAGCCTAAATTTAGGAATTTTCATTTTTTTATACTGTCAATGATAAAAATACCCTTATTAAAACTATTTAAGTTGTGCCATTTGTCAAAATCTAAATAGTTCTTACAGTTTTCAGGTTCAAAGTAGTTTGTATTTGATCCTCCTCCAATAAACGTAATTATAACAAGTGACAACTGTGTTCAACATAATTACCATTGCTCACTTACATTTTTTACTTACTGCTGACTTACATATGACTTACTGTTGAGTGTTGACCTACTTCTGTTGTTTGGTATTACTGCCACTGACTTACAGTTGACCTTTTGCTGCCTTTGACATTGATTATATTATTGAAATCATTGCTCCACATACATCCTCTGTGATTGAAACACTGTAACTATAACACCTACTTGTTGGATAGTGTATTAATAGACATCTTTTATCCAATTTCAGGACAAGCTTAAGGAATCAGATTCTGGAGAGGGCACATGTGGAACACATGATGTGCTTACCCAGGCCTTGGGTACTGATGAACAACGTGGGCATGTACGCGGGATGGGCAAATTTGTAACTCCACAACAATACTTTTATTTACCCAATACTGTCAAGCATTACATGGACACTGAGAAGAAGAAGTATGATAAACGACTCAACAAGCTTGAAGATGAATTAGAGAAACTAAAAAGAGGTGTGAACAATGTGTCAGAAGCCGAAAGTTGCCAATGGGGTAATGAAGATCTTGAAGACAACCCAGATGAAGAACCACTTGTAAGTCATGGGTAAAAGTGTTTCTTTTTAAAATAATTTCTTTATGTTCTATAAGAATTCATTGCAAGTCTTGGCTACAAGAAGTAACATCCTATATATATATATATTTGTAGGATATGTCATGTTTTCTTGCGGTTGACAATGCATCAAACATAGTCGCCAAAGGAACTATACTGATGGATACAAATGAAGAGGAGTTCCTTCGAGTCATGTTGGAAATATGTTTACATAGAGAAGCATTACTACCAGTTCCACTTGAAGAGGAGTTCATTATGGAGGTCGGAGATGCAATTGGGCAGATACTGAGTTGGCCAAGACATCTAGTCATTCAATGCTCTGACTTGGTAGTATTATTTTCATAGATTTAATGCATATAAACATGAGGTCTAATTTAAAGAATTAATATTTTTTTCAGGAAAAAATGTTGGAGAAACCAAAGACAAAACCCGTGAAAGATTTAAAAAGTAATAAACAAATAAAACAACTAAGAGGAACTAATGAGGAAAACGAAAAAGAGCTTGAACAAAAGATTGTACAAGTGGAAAAGGTCACGGGAAAAGAAGAAATAAGTGAAAATAAAAAAAAAACGGAAAAGAGAACCTAAAGTGGAAAATGAAAAAGAGAATGTACAAGTGAACGAAGGCAAAGGGGGGATGACGAGAGCACAAAGGAGGCCAAGGTTAAGAGTTGAAAACAATGCAGTTTTGACAATGACTGCATTGGTGGTTGACGCACAAGTTTTAAAGGTTGATTCTATAAAATTGCAGTGTGTGGACGATCTATTTGGGTACGAGAGTTTCACATATTTAAATTGGGATGATTTTGAAGCAATTTTTACATTGGATGAGCTGACTGGTTCTGTCATCACTGCTTATATGATGTAAGTTTAAATTTAGTTTCAAAAATTGTTTGTAAAACACAATTTATTTAATTGATTTACTTTTTGTATGTTGACAGGTTCTTGTATGAGCAAATCAAGAATGGGCCGAAACTTGATCATGGTATTTGTTTTGTGAGCCCGAGTGCAATCTCGCCAAGTGAACGTAAATCAAAACGCAAACATATTGCTGATGCAAGTAGAGTGGTTGCAGATCGGTTGTCTACAAGAAAGGACAACGACATCATCATATTGCCCTATAATCCCGGGTATGATTTTCCATTTAAATAACTATTTATAAAGAAAAAAACTATTATCTTGACATTATTTGACTTAGTTTGGTTTTTATAGAAGACATTCATAAAGAAAAAAACTATTATCTTGATATTTTTTGACTTACTTTGGTTTTTGGTTTTTGGTTTTTGTAGAAGACATTGGGTGTTGGCAGTTTTGGACATGAAAACATATACTTGCTATTATCTTGAGTCTATAATGAATAACACAATCAATCCGGTGTTGAGGCAAATTATTGATGCGTAAGTAATGTACATTATCGAAAAATTATATTATATTATTATAATATATTTCTTAATTTTTTAGGGCAATGTCCTTGTATGCTATGCAAAGTGTCAACTGGGTTAAGGCTAAGGTGAGCACTTATTTTTTATTGAAGGAAACATAACAGTATTTTTATTTGTGTAGTGCACATGTGTTGAAATTGTAGCTTTAACTTCATCGACTGAATTGGAATCTTTAATTGTGTAGTGTCCATATCAGACGGGAGGTACTGAATGCGGCTATTATGTGTTGAAGTTCATGAAAGAGGTGGTTGAAGAAGGAATTGCAATACTTGCCAATGACAACGTAAGTACTATTTTTTTTAAATGATTACTTTTGGAGTATTATTAGTTTGTTAGCTAATTAGTTGCAAAACTTTTTTTAGATCACTAAATTTAGTTTAGAGTAAACTGCCATTTTGGTCCCTGAGCTTTGGGCAGTTTTGCCACTTTAGTCCAAATCTCAAACATTTTGCATCTGGGTCCCTGTGGTTTCATTTTTTTTTTTGCCATTTTGGTCCAAAACTAAAATCAGCTCATAATCATCAAATTAAATATTGATGTTTTTGTCCTTTTCCTCAGGGATAAATTGGTCATTATAACTTTATTAGAACTCATTATTAATTAAAATAATAAAAAACTTCTTCAACAACAAGCAACAGCAATCTAATATCATATTTAAACAACAATCACAAATACCTGAACTCAAATTCCTACACTCAAACAAAAAAATGTCGCTAATAATCTTTCTTCTCAACGTTAAACAAGACCTGCAACTCTTTTCAATACCCAGCTGACACAAACTCAAAACCACAAGATTATTTGCAACTTCAGTTCTAGTTCTGCAATACCGAATCAAATCTGAACTTCAGGTGATTCGTGACTACTATTGATGCAAATATAACACTTGATGATGCGCTGGTATTTAAAGAATTACTGAAAACTTGCCATTTTCTATTTTTTATATCATTTTCCGTTCGTAAACATGATTATTCAAAAAACTGTTTTCACCTAAATAAGATTATTAACAGATTCGATCAACAAATTTATGTATATACTCAGCTTTGATACCAATCTGTCCGAAATAGATGAAAACCGTTCGAAAAAATCAAACGACACACCTTGGTTTCCAGTTTCAATCTCTCTGTTTAACCAAAAATCATCGAATCATTCCGAGATTCATCGAAATTTCAACCGAAACAGTTAAAATTCAATCTCAAAACACCAAATCAGTCGTAAAAATCAATCGAAACACATTCAGTTTCACCGAAAGTCAACAAAATGATCCGAAACTCGACCGACAGTGTCCGAAAAATTAGAAAATGTTACAGGCGTGATTTTAATGCTGCAACTGTGGGGTGCTGTTCAGAATTAGTCTTATTGAGTGAAAACGATTACTGATTCTTCAGAAAATGTTCTAAACGATTACTAATGAAGAGTGAATGAGGGTATTTGTTTGTGATTCATTTGGGGAAGATGAAGATAGTTATTAGTGCTTTTATTTAGTTTTATTATTTTAATTCATAATGAGTTATGATAAATTTATAATGACCAATTTACCCCTGAGTAAAAAGACAAAACATCAGGACTTAATTTGAGTATTATGAGTTGATTTCATTTTTGGACTAAAATGGCAAAAAAAAAAAAATGAAACCATAGGGACTCAGATGCAAAAGATTTGAGATTTGAACTAAAGTGGCAAAACTGCCCAAACCTTAGGGACCAAAATTGCAGTTTACTCTTTAGTTTATAATTTTGAGGATTTTGATGAGATTTGTTTGTTTGATTTGCATATAAAAGAAACTGGGTGAAAATATAACTAAATAACCGGATGAAATGAGAAGATAATTGTGTGGATATCATCTTTGTTTATCATATCAAAGTGCATGTATTTAGGCTCTATAATTTTGTTTGTCATTAATTGTTTTTCATATCAAAGTGTATGTATTTAGGTTCTTTAATATTTTTCTCAGGTTGGGGAAGGCAAAGTGGTATACACGGATGAGGATATTGATGGAATACGTGAAGGGTGTTCGAGTTTTGGGGCAACATTTGTTTTCAAGTGACTATTTTAGATGTTGAAGTATGTACGCCAAATAATACTTTTTGTTAACTTAAGATATTTGAATTATATTTGACGTATGACTATGAAATGAATTGTTTTTGTTTTTGTGTATTTTGTCATTAAATAGATTTATATATTGTTTTGGTTCTTTAGAGAAAATTCGAAATTCTAAAAAAAATTAAAAAATGAAAATCGTGACTCGCAATGTGTGTCATAAATGTTGTCATTAAAGTGTCATAAGCGCGTGTCATTAAAATGTGTCATCAACGCGTGTCATTAAAATGTGTCATTAACGCGTGTCATAAATGCATGTCATTAAGGTGTGTCATTAAAGCGTGTCATAAAGGTGTGTCATTAGATTGTGTCATTAAAACGTGTCATTAAAGTGTGTCATTAAAGCGTGTCATAAAGGTGTGTCATTAAAGCGTGTCATTAAAGTGTGTCATAAATGGATGACACACAAATGCATGTCATTTTCAATTAATGACAGGGGCTTCCTTGACACTCTTTTGTGTGTCATATCTACCCTTTAATGACGCGCAATGCGTGTCATTGAAGGTTTTTTTTCTAGTAGTGAATTAATTAGCTAACTAATTAAACTTCTAACTCACCTTTAATTATACTCTTTCAAGATAAATTAATTTAAGGTGAAGGACAATTTTCGACATGTGTAGGATAAATTTTAGTATGTGTAAGATAAATTCTTAAATGTGTATGATAAATTTAGATATGCGTAGGGTAAATTTCGGTAAGTGGAAGATATATGTAGGATAAATTTTAAAATGTGTAGGATAAAAAGTTTTTATGCTTTATTAATGAGAGATAACATAATTAATGGGATGAGTTATAAACTATTTAATTTTTACCATTATGCCCTTTCTTCTTTTTCTTCTCACATTAAATTTCTTCTCAAATGAACCTTCACCTAAGCATTCTAGACCACACATTTTCCCTAAGCAAAAAAATGTAAAAAAATGCAATTTTTTTTGGATTTATACACATGTGTATATTGTTAATCTTTTAACTATACATATGTGTATATTGTCAAATATACATATATGTATATACATGTTTAAAATTGAAAAATAAGTGTTATTTAAGGTTTATACAAATTTGGTGTTGTAAAAGGTTTGTGCTTATAAAAAAATTGGAATTTTAATAAATTAAAGTATCCTATTTTTAGGAGTATCCCCGTGTTTGTTCAAGGGTATCTTTTATATAAAACCGTAAAAAAATACACTACGAAAATGGGGTCGTAACCCGTGATACCCCTGATTATATTATAAGTCCGCCACTGTTAAAAGTTCACCCACTTTGCTCTAGAGGCGCAAATTTTGGCTAAGTTTAGTAACAGGTTTGGTTAAATGAACCATGGTTATTTTCTCATTTTTACTTTAACTGGTTCATTTTTTTTTACTTTAACCGGTTCGGATAATAGCCGGTTTTTTTGTTGATTAACCAAATCGGTTAATTAACCGGTAAAGTGGTTTATAACCGATTAGGAACCAGCGGTTAAAATTAACTTTAACCGGTTAGTAGTCTAGCGGTTATTGATAGATCCCATGGGCCGGCCATTCAGATGCAAATAATAGTAGGGGAAATGGGGAGATAATGGTAACTTTTTAGAGGTTAAGTTTGTAATTTAGTTTAGTTTATATTCAGGTCCCATTTTCAAATGGATCAATCAAATACTAAATAGATTCTCTTTGAAAAACATTTCAATTCCTTTTAACTCATTTTTTGAAAATCCTAGACTGATAATACATCACTTCTGTGGTGTTTGTTTTTTTTAAAAGATATGCGTTGCGACGCGCAGATCATGCACAGACATCGGCATCTGCAGATTGTTTGTTTTTCTGAAGACGTTTCATTAAAAAACGTCTACGCGAGCTCTTTTTGGTGCAGACTTGGCCCAACCACTTCTAAAATCTTCTAAGGTCTGCAGAGGGTTAAACACCATCACCACCACTACCACCGTCCACTACCACCACCGTCCATCACTACCACCACCCACCACCATTCATATCTTCTGCCGGGAAACGTGATGAAGCTTCCTCCATGGTGAAACACTTTAGAGAGAAAATTGTAGGGTTTTGCCTTAAAATAAAAAAATAAGAAAATATTACGAACAATGTTTGTGAAATTGTTCCAACCAGATTCTTTGATATCGAGATTTAAACCAGTTTATGATAGATCCATATCAAGATCACAAAAATGTATTACATTTGAGTATCAGTTTGTAACATTTACGTCCTCATTTTTTTAATTAATCTTAGTAGGGATTAGATCGTATATTATTTATCCTAATGTACAGATTCTTTTAGAATCCAAGTAAAATACATATAATTATCAACATTTTATAGCACCAAGAAGTTATACAAACTATCACAAACTTAAATAATTGTTTTAACAATACTTTAACACAAAAGGATAGACAAAACGAAATTACACACACGTTATGACGGGTTGTTTTTTTAAAATTGAAATGTAGATAAATAAAATGTTAATTACCATGCTCATTTTGCATAAATTTACAGGGAAATACATATTAAAATAAGCACGTCTTAAGAGTATATTTAAAATCTAAATAGGAAAACATCCTACAGAATTACGTCATGAAAATAAGCGTTGAGGAACACGAAAGCTATTTTAAAAACAAGTGATAATGATCATTCTAGTAAAACAAAATATGTGTAAAGTTAATCATAAAGTTAAAACACGACAAAAAATCAATTAAAATAATAAGCAATTAAATTCAGTAACGGATCTATGATTTTTGTATGATGGTGATCGAAGAGTTTAATCACTATTGAGTGGGTACACCTCTAATTAAAATCACAAAACAAGAAACTATAAAAAAACAAGAAAAATAAGAACAATAAACAATAAAAAAAAACAAAATAAGAAAAAATAAAATCAAAATGAAAAGAAAATGGTAAAATGTGGTTGGGCTGGCAGCCCGAGGGGTTGTCAGGACTCCAACCCGGGTCTCGTGGTAAGATGAGGGCGCCTATATCACTGTGTGGTGTTTGGTTTTTGTGTTATACCTCCGTCCACGTATATATATCATACAAATGCAAATCGGAAGATTAAAAATGAAACAAGGAAGAACGGAACCACCCATGTGGCAAGTTTTAATCGCAGAAACTACTGTTCACTTATGACGATTTTACTATTAAAGTAATAATTATTTAAATTTTCATAATACCAAAACTAAAACTATTATTATGTTAGTTAAAGTCTAAAGATGTTTGAGTACCAAACCAACAAAAGAAAACTGAATAGGAATAATAAGATTTATATTAATAAAATCATAGGTTTTATGCATGGGCTCAGAGACTACTGGGCTTCAGATGGATTCTGGTTCTGCTTTTATAAATGGGCTCTGAGATTGTTGGGTTTCAAATGGATTTGGCTCGGTTTTATGAATAGGCTTACAGACTACCAACACCAGGCTTCAGTCCTTTGATTCTGGCCGAGTAACAGTATTTAGAGTTGCACCAAAAAACCGTTTCGGGAACCAAAATTGGTTTGTAACCCGGAACTGACCCAAACGTAGGGTTAAAATCGGGTTGTAACACTATACTTTAAAACCGGGGTCAAAACCCAGTTTCATACCGATCATTTGCCTTTCTTCAACCCGGTTCCAACTCAGGGCCGGCCTTAAGGCAATTATTCTAAAGCCTTAGCTTTAGGCCCCATCCTACACAAGGCCCCCACTTAAACGAAAATTGTAGATGTTATTCGGGCTTTCTTCAGAAATAAGAAGCCGTGTCTACGTTCACAGTAATCATGAATGCTTGTTATGATTTATCTGGTTGCATATTCATCTTTTAGATTGTGTAATGAATCATTAATTGTTCCAATGGTGAAAGGTATTGGTGAGACATGATTGTTACTTTTAAGCACTTATTGATTTGGTAAACTATATCTTGTTATTTTATCTATTGATTAGGCGCTCTATATGAACTTCTTTTTAGTTTATTAATATTGCCAGTCCTAAACTAGGGTAAATTACTTTTTGAATCCCTGTGTTTTAGTGGTTTTAACTAGTTGAGTCCAAAAGCAAAAAGTTTAACGACCTGAGTCCCTATAAGCATTTTCATTAATCATTTGAGTCATTTTGAGTCCAAATTTTAACCTTTTGAGTCCAATTTTTTGGACTCAAATCGTTATAAAATAAACAAAATTGGACTCAAAACGTTATAAAATAAATAGCTAGGGACTCAGGGCGTTAAACTTTTTGATTTTGGACTCAAGTTGTGACAACTCGTATTCCAAAACCTTTCTTTGTGCGTTGACGTAACTTGTACATATGTATGCTACTTGAATAGTCGATGTGTGAATTCGATTAAATGTTGAGAGAATGTGTTTGATTGGATGTGAATGATTGTGAATGTTGTAAGTATGTATGTGTAATATAAATCTCGTCGCACAATACTCTCCGGCCGCACACCACACTTGAATCGCACACTTGGGTCTCGGCCCAAGTCCATTCGGCCCAAACTAGCGAGCCCGGCTCACCCCTTGTGCGCATACACACATAGTTTTGTGTATGGTTTCTCATTATTTGGAAACACAAAAAGTTTATCAAAACCCTAACTCTCTCTCCTCCTCTCCCCCTTGCTCGACGGCAATCCTCACATCCGAAGTCTTACAATCTCGAGCAAGCTAGTTTTCGGCTTCCGGGTTAGTGTTTATCATTTATGGATTGTTATGTTTTTGAGGTTGTTTTGTTATGTGATTAATTAAGGTTGCATGCTAGTAAATATGTTGCTACAACTATGACCATGAATTAGATTCATGTACTTGATTTCGATATGCATATGTATATGATCAGACTGTTTTGGTGAGTGATTAAAAATCAGGATTGGTTTAGACTGATTAGGACCAAATACATGATAAAGGAATGTGATCTCGATTGAGGGTTAGTCTCTAAATTCGTTAACCGGATGATCTGATCAAATGTTTCGTGTGATGTTGATTAATTGATTGGTTTTTCTTGATAGATGATAATTAGGAATTCATAAATATGCATGATTGCTAAATTGAATGTTGTTTGATCCGTTTTGAAACTGCCAAAATTGTTTACTGATGTTACGGAAATAAATGAGCTGTGATTAAGGAAGTTTGTTACACCTTCTGATCTCGACAAGGGTTGCGAGTCGAGAACTCACGGTCTCGACTCGAGACCACGCATCATCATCATACAGACAAGACTCGAGACCTCAGATGCGGGTCTTGTTGCGACTCGAGACCTAACTCGAGAACACCCACTCTCGAGTGATAAGTGCATAACTCGAGACCTCTAGTTACGACTCGAGAACACCTAGACGTCACACCGAGACCACACCGTCTCGACTCGAGATCCTTAGTCTCGACTCGAGACCACATGACTGTACATTCTGTTACGTTTTGTTTGTTTACGTGACTGTACTGTTGAACTCGTACTGTGGTTGAACTGCCATGATTATACGTGTATGCCATGATCAATACTTGTATGCAACTAGATGGAATATGTGTAGAAAACATACGTGCACTACTTGAATACGAACCTGACTTGTATGGTAACCATGGTAGGACGTGGTTGACCACCAAATAGCTTGATTGACTTTTCTGTGTATATGCCGAGCAAACCAAGGTGAGTTCACACTCTTACCAAGGCATGGGATTCCCGGTGGGTAGGGAATGGGACTGAAGGAATGGGATTGAACAGATACTTGTACTTACACTATTACTAGACTATCTACCATCGTCCTCGGATGTGAAGGACCCTTACGTAAAACCTACGTAAACTTGTGCTTACCACTGTCCTCAGGTTTCGAGGGACACTTACGTAAAACCTACGTAAACTAATACTCACTACTGCCTCGGGTTGTGACAGGCACTTACGTAAAACCTACGTAAACCCCGCGTACCACTGTCCTCGAGATAAGAAGGACACTTACGTAAAACCTACGTAAACCCCGTACGTACTACTGTTCTCGGGTTAAGAAGAACACTTATGGTTACCTCTAGTCTAGTACACATGCACACATGGGAAGCCCCCACTAAATGAACATACAGTTGACTTAGTTAATATCGCATGGTGATGCAACGAACTTACTATTTCGTACTTGCTTTCTGTGAACTCGCTCAACTAGTTGTTGACTCTCTGTTACATGCCTTGCAGGACAATAGGTACTCATGGAGCTTGCACGGGAGGCGCGATCGTTGTGGGAACATGGACTGTTGAGTTCCATGTTAAACATTTACACTTTATGAACTTTTACTCATGTTTGGGTTTTCACAATTATGCTTCCGCTATACTTTAACTATGTTTGGTTTTGACCACCTTTTATATTGATGGGTTAAATTTTATTTAATACTTGCAATGTTCAATATGATTGGTGGCTTGATCCTGGTCATGTCACGCCTCCAAGCGATGATTACTTCGCGGGTGGATTTTGGGGGTGTGACAGATTGGTATCAGAGCCATTAGTTATAGAGAACTTGGTTTTAATAAGGGAAAAACGTTTTTATTAAAACCATACTATAACCAGTACAGTGCTCAATGATCCACAACGACGCCTCGCTCCACGTGCAAGACTCAACATTTTAGGTAATATGGTATATGTTTTATTGCCTACTTGCTAGATTACATAGAACTTTGCTCATGGTATGCTTAGATACACATAACCCCTATTGCTTGAAAACACTTGTGTGCTTACTCTCCTCTGTCATCGCACTTTTCGCGAACCTTTCTCACTTATGTTCCCTTGATATGAAGATCGTGAGTGGACGTGTTAACATGACTCAAGCCCAGTTGACGGCTCTCATTAACGAACAAGTTGCTGCGGCACTTGCAGCCGCCCAAGCAGGAGGTATACCCTGTAGTCGTAATTCACACTAGGATCTCTAGATCCTACACTCCTAAAACCAACTCTTGTGTTTAACCTTGTCCTATTCTTATACACAATAGGTCAACACGTTCAGCCACCTGTTTGCACTTTCAAGAATTTCATGGACTGTCGTCCAAGCACGTTCAGTGGCACTGAAGGAGCAGTTGGACTCCTCCATTGGTTTGAAAAGCTCGAGTCCGTGTTTGAGATGTGTGAATGTCCTGAGGCTCGCAGGGTGAAGTACGCCACTGGTACTCTAGAAGGCATTGTGCTGACTTGGTGGAATGCGCAAGTTCAGATTTTAGGGCTGGCAGCTGCTAACGCCACCCCTTTGAATGATTTTAAGGAACTCATCAAACGGGAATACTGCACTCGTGATGACATCCACAAGTTGGAAGTGGAGCTCTTTCATCTGAAAATGATGGGGTCGGAAATTGAAGCTTATACGAAACGGGTAAACGAGCTGGCCATCTTGTGTCCAACTATGGTGGACCCTCCAATCAAGCGCATTGAGTTGTATCTCAAGGGGCTAGCGCCAGAAATTCAGAGCCATGTGACATCGGCTAACCTTGATAATATCCAGGACATTCAACGTCTTGCTCATCGCCTCAAGGATCAGGCAGTGGAACAGAACAGGCTGCCTAAATGTATCAGCGCTACTGCTATCACTACTACATCAGCTACTCCTACTACTCCCAGTGACAACAAGCGGAAATGGGATGGGGATTCCAACAAGGGATCAGCTACAGTTCAGTCCCAGGTTCAGCAGCGAAAGACTGACAACTATCAGATCCCTGGTCAGCAATCTTCGGGCAATCAGGGAAGGGGTGTGTATCGAGGAAATCACCCCAGATGCAACAATTGTAACAGACACCACAGTGGCCAGTGCAACAAGGGTCGTTGTCAGAGGTGTCTCAAGATGGGTCATGAGGCCAAGGATTGTAGGAGCCCACGGCCTGTAACTCAGAATCAGCAGCAGCAGCAAACGCCGCAGAATCAGCAACAGGGCAACAAGGGATGTTTTCATTGTGGCGCTGAAGGTCACTTCAAGAGACACTGCCCCCAGTTAAACTGAAACCAGAACAACAACAACAACAACAACAACAACAATCAAGGCAATGGAAACAACAACGGGGGAAACAATGATGGAAACAACGGCGCTAGGGGTCGTGCATTTGTGCTGGGTCAGGGTGACGCAAGGAATGATCCTAACGTGGTTATGGGTAAGTTTCTTCTCGACGACTTTTATGTTACTGTTTTGTTTGATTCGGGTGCGGATACCAGTTATATGTCTCTGAAAGTTAGTCAAATGCTCAAACGTACACCCACACTTTTGAACACTAAACATGTCATAGAGTTAGCTAACGGTAAAAGTCTAGAGGCCACACACATAGTTCAGGGTTGTAATCTTATCCTCGCTGGTCAGACCTTCTCCATCGATCTTATCCCTATAGTTCTGGGTAGTTTCGACATCGTTATTGGTATGGAATGGTTATCCCAACAGCAAGCATAGATCTTATGCAAGGAGAAGATAGTTCGTATTCCTCGTTCTGGTCAAGAACCTCTCGAAGTTCAAGGCGACAAGAGTGGTGCAGTGGTTGGCATCATCTCCTTCCTGAAGGCCCAGAAGTGTTTACGAAAGGGTCACACTGCCATCTTGGCACTTGTTACTGATGCATCAACGAAAGAGAAGAGATTGGAGGACATTCCAGTAATACGCGACTTTCCTCAAGTGTTTCCAGAGGAATTACCTGGGCTACCACCTCATCGCCAGGTCGAATTCCAGATTGAACTAGCTCCAGGAGCAACACCCATAGCTCGCGCACCGTATCGCTTAGCTCCAACTGAGCTGGAGGAACTGTCTAGGCAACTGCAAGAACTCTTGGATAAGGGTTTTATTCGTCCTAGCTCTTCGCCTTGGGGAGCTCCAGTACTATTTGTAAAGAACAAGGACGGTACCTTCCGTGTGTGCATAGATTACCGCGAACTGAACAAGGTGACAGTGAAGAACCGCTATCCTCTTCCACGTATTGATGACTTGTTCGACCAACTGCAAGGGTCGAGCTACTATTCAAATATTGACCTGAGGTCAGGTTACCATCAGCTGAGAGTCCGGGATGAGGACGTCTCCAAAACAGCTTTCAGAACTCGATACGGCCTCTACGAGTTTCTTGTTATGCCATTTGGGCTAACGAACGCACCGGCAGTCTTCATGGATCTTATGAACAGAGTGTGCAAGCCTTATTTAGACAAGTTTGTGATTTTCTTCATCGACGACATCCTGATCTACTCCAAGAGTCAGGAGGAACACGAGCAGCATTTGCGACTTATTTTGAAGCTCCTTCGAACAGAACAGTTGTACGCCAAGTTTTCAAAATGCGGCTTCTGGCTTCGTGAAGTTCACTTTCTAGGCCACGTGGTAAACAAGGACGAGATTCATGTGGATCCATCCAAGGTAGACTCGATCAGGAACTGGCCTGCACCACGTACACCAACGGAAATACGCCAATTCTTGGGTTTGGCAGGTTACTACAGAAGGTTCATTAAAGACTTCTCAAAAATTGCGCAGCCGCTTACACTACTGACACAGAAGGGTGTCACCTACCGTTGGGGTAGTTGTCACGACCCCCGACCCACCCTGGACGGAATCGGGAGCCGCGAGCAGTCCAGTGGTACCCGTGGTATCTGATTTATGCGGCAGCGGAAGTCTTTTATTACAGGATCTTTTCACCGTAAAAATACTCGTTTAATATATTATACAAAGTTTTAGGGATAAATTCCCACAATTTACAATCAGTTGATTTCACACAGAAATCATTATTTTCCAAAACATATTTTATTTATTTATTCACAATGAGCCACTTCTCTGAGCTTGTAGTGCTTTACTGCACTTTTCCTGGATCACACAGATCACCTGAAACATGTTTGAAAAAGGTTTTGTCAGCGGGGAAATACTGAGTGAATCATTCTGTTTTCTAAAACGACCCGTTAGTTATAAATTACAGTATTAAGGGGAATTACAATGTTTCTGATATCAAACCAACTACCCACAGTATTTGTCACTCGACCATCCATTGGCTAGCCCTTTTGTCCAATGGTGTCTGTGACTGTGGTCAGATCACCCCTTGGCCACCCGTTTGTCCAAGTGTGACGGGAAACAAGTAATGTATACAAAACCCCACATACCGGCTGTAATATGGTGATTACATAGACTTAATCCCTGTAATTATAACCTTTGCAAATAACTTGGAGTTTTGTAATACTTACTCACAAACTGTGAGAAAACAATTTAAAAAGAAGAATGACTCACATTGCAGATTAACGAGCAAGATATAAGCCTACTGATTAGCCTTGATTAAACCTAATTTAACACAATGCACACACAGGCAGGTTAGTAACTGATACAGCAATTACGTCAATTCACGAGATTAAACCCTCACAACGATTAGTCAGTGCAATACTCGATAATTCAATCGGATTCACAACGAATAACAGAGCATAGTCCGAATTCGAACAGCACTCTAATATTCAAGTCGAAATCACGACGAATAATCAAAGTACAAGCTTAATTGAGCAGCACCTGGACTATCGTTGGATAGTTATAATCGATCGGACGTTGAATCGTAATAGCGATCGAGTTATTACCCTGATTGCGGCAGCACTTCGAGTTTAGTGTGTGGTTGTGTAGTATTCAGACGATATCTCCGTGTATAAACGGAATTTGGACGTCGAATTATCACAGAATTTCAAGTGCCAACATCCCCTATTTATATCTGAAAAATGCACTCCCTCGCGCCACGCGAGAGAGACAGGTGTACCCGTCGCGTGGCGCGACGGGTCTATTTACTAGCCTAGGTTTGTTTCGTGTCCAGTAGCTTAGATGAGTTGACAAACAAACGAATTTTTACTTCTCCAGCAAGAATTTTAAGATAATTACTAGCTAGGTTTTACCCCCCTCGAGTTTTAGGGGCCCTGATCCTGATTCCGATTGTTATGAAAATTTTAGGGTTTATGCGGAATCACTTGGGTGTTTCAATTAGGGTTTTCTTATTGCCTAATTATTGTCCTAATTATTGATTTTAGTGGCAGTTGTTACATCCTCCCCACCTTGAGAAAAATCTCGTCCTCGAGATTTACTGAAATAGATGAGGGTACTTTCGCTTCATTTCCGATTCCAGTTCCCAAGTGTACTCTGGTCCTCTCTTGGATTCCCATTTGACTTTTACTAGCACTAGTCGTTTGTGCTTGAGAAACTTGATCTTCCGGTCTTCTATTTGTAGGGGTTTTTCTATGAATTTCAGCTTTTCATTTACCTCTATATCTTGAAGAGGTACTACTAGGGATTCGTCTGATAAACATTTCTTGAGATTGGATACATGAAATACATCATGTACTCCAGCTAACTCTTCTGGTAGATGTAAACGATAAGCTACTGGTCCTATTCGTTGATTCACGGGGAATGGTCCAACGTACCTTGGACTTAGCTTTCCTTTCTTTCCGAATCGTACTACTCCTTTCCAAGGAGAGACTTTTAAAAGTACTTTATCTCCGACTTGAAATTCTAGTGGCTTGCGACGATTGTCTGCATAGCTTTTCTGACGATCTCGAGCCGTTTTCAATCTTTCCTTGATCTGAGTTATCTTGTCAGTAGTTTCTTGTACAATCTCAGGACCTGATAATTGACTTTCTCCTATTTCTGCCCAACATACTGGGGTTCTGCACTTGCGTCCATACAGTGCTTCGAATGGAGCAGCTTCGATGCTCGAATGATAACTATTGTTATAGGAGAATTCAATTAATGGCAAATGGTTATCCCAATTACCACCAAAGTCAATTACACATGCTCGGAGCATGTCTTCTAGAGTTTGTATTGTCCTTTCACTCTGTCTGTCTGTTTGTGGATGATAAGCAGTACTTAGATTTAGTCGAGTTCCCATTGCTTTCTGAAAACTTGTCCAGAAATGAGATGTAAAACGACTATCTCTATCCGATACAATGGAGAGCGGGACTCCATGTAGGGATACTACTTCGTCCACGTACAGTTGTGCTAACCTTTCCATGCTAAAGGTTTCTTTCATTGGTAGGAAATGAGCTGACTTGGTTAATCGGTCTACGATTACCCAAATCGCATCATTACCTTTTCTGGTTCTGGGTAACTTGGTAACAAAATCCATTGTTATGAGTTCCCATTTCCATACAGGCATTTCTAACTGTTGTAGTAGTCCTGAAGGTTTCTGATGTTCAGCTTTAACTTGTGAACAAGTTAAACACTTGGATACGTATTCGGCTATATCCTTTTTCATTCCTATCCACCAGAAATTATTCCTTAAATCTTGGTACATTTTATTGTTTCCTGGGTGCATGGTATATCTAGATTTATGAGCTTCTTCTAAAATCTTATTTCTTAACTCTCCTCGCTTAGGTACCCAAATTCGTTTCTTATGGAATTTCCAAATTCCATCATTTCCTTGTTCTAGTTCTTTTAGGTAACCTTTCATTCCTTCAGCATCATCTTGGATTACTGTTTTCTGAACTTCTTTGATTTGTGCCTTTAAATCTACTTGTAGATTTAACCTCAGAGCACGGACTCGTTTCTGTTTCTCATGGTACTTACGACTTAAGGCATCTGCAACTACATTTGCCTTTCCTTCGTGATATTGGATATCACAGTCGTAATCGCTTAGCATCTCCATCCATCTTCTTTGCCTTATGTTTAACTCTTTTTGCCCAAATATATATCTTAAACTTTTATGATCTGTATAAACAGTAAACTTACTTCCATACAGATAATGTCTCCATATCTTAAGGATAAAAATTTTGGCTCCTAATTCTAGATCATGAGTCGTATAATTTTCTTCGTGCTTTTTCAATTGTCTAGAAGCATACGCAATTACCTTCTTGCGTTGCATTAACACACATCCATAGCCTAATTTTGAAGCATCACAATATACTTCAAAATCTTCTGTTCCTTCTGGTAAAGCTAAGATTGGTGCATTTGTCAATCTATGCTTTAAAATCTTAAAGGCTTCTTCTTGTCTAGGTCCCCATTCAAACTTAGCAGCTTTACAGGTTAACTTAGTTAATGGTACGACTATCTTAGAAAAATCTTTGATAAATCGTCTATAGTATCCAGCTAAGCCTAGAAAACTTCTTATCTCCATAGCTGTTTGTGGGACTTTCCACTTTGTAATTGCTTCTATCTTAGCAGGATCTACATGGATACCTTCATGATTTACCACATGACCTAAGAATTGTACTTCTTGTAGCCAAAATTCACATTTCGAGAATTTGGCATAAAGCTTTTCTTTTCTTAACAAGGTTAAGAGAACGTGTAAGTGTTCACAATGTTCTTTTTGACTTTTGGAATAAATAAGTATGTCGTCGATGAAAACGATCACAAATTTATCCAAGTATGGTTTACAGATTCGATTCATCATGTCCATGAATGCTGCTGGGGCATTTGTTAATCCAAAGGGCATGACTGTAAACTCATAATGACCATACCTAGTCCTGAAGGCAGTTTTGGGTATGTCTTCTCCTTGTACCTTCAACTGATGATATCCAGATCTTAAATCTATCTTAGAGAAATACTTAGCTCCTTGCAATTGATCAAAAAGATCATCAATCCTAGGTAGTGGGTATCGATTCTTAATCGTAACCTTATTCAATTCTCTATAATCAATACACATTCTCATCGATCCATCTTTCTTTTTCACAAACAGTACTGGTGCACCCCAAGGGGATGAACTAGGTTGTATGAATCCTTTGCTTAGTAATTCATCTAACTGCTTTTTCAATTCTAACATTTCGGTAGGTGCTAATCTATAAGGTGATTTAGCTATTGGTGCAGTATCTGGAATTAAATGAATTCTAAACTCTACTTCCCTATCAGGTGGTAATCTAGGTAATTCTTCTGGAAAAACGTCTGGGTATTCTGAGACTATTGGAATATCCTGAAGTTCCTTATCTTTAGTGTTAATGATTACTGAAATCATATACACCATTTCCTGCTTTCTCGAATAGCTTGCCAATTTCATTACTGAGATAAATTTCAGTGGCTTTCGAGGTTTATTTCCAGTAATTACAATTACTTCTCCTGAAGGGGTTTGAATTTCTACTGCATTTTTGTCACATAGGATTCGTGCATGGTTGGCTATTAACCAATCCATTCCTAATACTACATCGAATCCGGCTAAATTCATTGGTAACAGATTTGCAGAAAACTTATGGCCTAATAGTTCTATTTTTCCTTCTTGCCAGATTTTATCTATGTTTACAGAATTTCCTTCTGCGGTTTCAACTGTGAAAATTTGCCTAAGAGTGGTTAACGGTAACTTAAGAGCTTGACAAAATGAAGTATTAATAAAACTTTGGTTCGCACCAGAGTCAAATAATATTTTTGCAAATACGTCATGTACTAGGAACGTACCAGCTATCACATCTGGAATGAGTTCGGCCTCTTGAGTGGTCAGCTGGAATGCACGCGCATTTTTCTTGGTTGCTCCTTCAATGGGTTTAGCTTTGTTGTCTAATGGTTTAGCTAGCTTAGGACATTCAGATTGAAAATGTCCCCTTTCTCTGCAGTTATAACAAATTCTTGTTTTCTTCCTGCAATCTTCTTCACGATTTCCTTTTGCCTTGCAAAAATTGCAAACTATATTGCATTGTCCATAATGCTTCTTTTTGCAATTTCTGCAGAAAGAAGGTGATGAGGATTGCCCTGTTCCTCTTTTCTTGGTATTACCCGCACGAAATCCCTGGGTAATCTTTTGAGCTAATTCCTTCCTGCGATCTTCTTCTCTTGTGCGCACCAGTTCATCTGTTAGGGTATTAGCTAATTCCACAGCATCGTCAATAGTACGAGGTCTCGCAGCTTTAACGATGTTTCGGATTTCACTAATTAAACCCCAAATGTAACGGGAAATGAGTACCGGTTCTGGCGAAGCCAGTGTTGGCACTACTCTCGCGTATTCAAAGAATGTCGAAGTATAACCCCGACAATCTACACCTGTCATGCGGTGACTTAGGAATTTGTTTGCCATTTGGTCTTTCTCATATTCGGGACAGAATTTTCTTTCTACAAGACTCTTAAATTCTTCCCAACCCATGGCATAGGCTATCCTTCTTCCTTTTGCCTGTAGGACCGTGTTCCACCATTCTAGTGCCCCTTCTTTGAACAAATTTGATGCATACATCACTTGATCCTCTTCGGCACATTTGCTTATTGCAATTACTGCTTTGGTTTTCTCTAACCAACGCAGTGTTGCAGTTGCCCCTTCGTAACCTGCAAATTCAGTGGGTTTGCAAGCAAGAAACTCTTTGTAAGTGCAACCAGGCGTTGCAGCTTTTATTCTCTTAGGGAGTGAGGCCTGTTGCGGATCATGATCATCATGATTGCCGCCTCCATTTATGCTGTTACTGCCGTTATCTTCTGGAATACGTTTACTAGGAATTAATTGTGGTTCGGCAGGTTTTTGAACAGCAGCCACAATTTCTGGAATAGCATTGGCTATCCCTTGGGCGATAAAGTGCTCAATATCTTGTCGGGTTATATATTGATCTTCCTGATTTTGCTCAGACTGATTTACTTCATTAATTGGTTCACTATTAGCGTTTTCCATCTGCTAATTAGTAGGAATTATTAGTGTCTAATTTATTGGCAACAAAATCAGCACAGGTGAACACATAAATTATTATAACATACAAGTATAACCAAAATTGTCGATTTCTTGACTTTCACTTTGTTTTTTTTTTGTTTTTTTGTTTTTTTTTTTGTATATTGTATATGCATCCATACACACCATATCTTACAAGGTTTTATTGCCCATTTTACAGAATCAGTTTTACTATATTAGTTTATAATACAGAAAACTTTTTCCAGCCCTTCCTATCTTTTGGTCCACTGGCAGTTTTAGTAACGACGCTCCCTCTCGTCGTACTTCCAAGAGATCTGCTCCCCCATTTCCCGGATCCTATTCCCGGTGCCTATCAGTTCTTCACCAAACTGACGTAACTCAGCTAAATTTTCATAGCTCATTGGCGGATTAGGGATAGGTTCTGGATCAAACTGTGGGAGAAAACTATAGGGACTATTAACTATATTTTGGAATTGCCAGTCATTAGTCCACCATTCTTCCATTTGGCCTAATGGTCTGGTGTGAACTAGTGGGTCTGGAATAGCTGGTCCTAGGTTTAGTGGGAATTGGGCTGTAGCAGGATAAGAGAAGAGATTATCGTTGATAGGCTCTAAAACATCACAATTATCCAGTAGGCGGTCTATTTCGTCCTGGAACGTGATTTCCTCAGACTGTTTAGAGCTTTCTCCGATCTCTATTCCCTTTTGCTTTAGGTCTATTCCTAATTCCTTTTCTGGTGGTTTTGAACTTTCTCCAGTTTCTATTTCCTTTCCCTTGTTCATGCTCACAGGATTTTCTATTTTAGGAAGTCTCCTAGTGGCTGGTTTCCTACGACGTACTTTCCTCCACCCTACGTATCTTCTTTTCTTTTTAAGTTTGGCTTTTTCCAGCGGTGGAGCTTTGAATTCCACAGGTTCTTCTATGTCAGCAATGTAACCAGTAAAGTCGTGAGAGACTTCGATAGGCACTGGATATAAGTTGAGATTCTGGAATGCTTCCGACATCTCATTCATGCTGCATAGTATATATGCAAAATACAAGAATGCAATGTTAAAACTTTGGAACAAAGTTTAACAAACAAACACTGAAGTTTTATTGCATACTAATTTATACAAAGGACAACAGAAATAAACACACTAGGACTTTATTTATTTACTGGATTGTGATTTCTCTTACTAGACCCAACTTATCGAATATTTAGAGGTTGACATTTTCTGCTATAGTAGCTAACATATAGAGATTTGCCCATTTCTTGTCTATTTTATCTTCCCAAGGTGTACTATTACCCAACTCTTGGACTTCTGGGTTAAACCTAACTCTCTTGGTTCGGGGTTTCTTTTTCTCCTGACTCTTTTTAAGTATCGAATCCCTTTTCTCTGGGGAAAGAGGATTCTCATAGTTTGCCTTGCGGACAAAGATTCCTTCTTCTAGGTTTACTGGGTTTTTAGAAGAAGATGCAATATCTATTTTGTGGTACATAGCAGACAGCTTTTGTTTACCCATACTGTAACTAACAAATAATCAGTTAATACAACAAATAATCACAGAATGATAACTAGTAGGATTAAGTATTTTGTCAAATACTTAATTCCGTAATAGGCTTAAATCAGTGGCTCGATCAGTGGCTCAATAGTTATTAATTATTAGCTCTGATACCACCTTCTGTCACGACCCCCGACCCACCCTGGACGGAATCGGGAGCCGCGAGCAGTCCAGTGGTACCCGTGGTATCTGATTTATGCGGCAGCGGAAGTCTTTTATTACAGGATCTTTTCACCGTAAAAATACTCGTTTAATATATTATACAAAGTTTTAGGGATAAATTCCCACAATTTACAATCAGTTGATTTCACACAGAAATCATTATTTTCCAAAACATGTTTTATTTATTTATTCACAATGAGCCACTTCTCTGAGCTTGTAGTGCTTTACTGCACTTTTCCTGGATCACACAGATCACCAGAAACATGTTTGAAAAAGGTTTTGTCAGCGGGGAAATACTGAGTGAATCATTCTGTTTTCTAAAACGACCCGTTAGTTATAAATTACAGTATTAAGGGGAATTACAATGTTTCTGATATCAAACCAACTACCCACAGTATTTGTCACTCGACCATCCATTGGCTAGCCCATTTGTCCAATGGTGTCTGTGACTGTGGTCAGATCACCCCTTGGCCACCCGTTTGTCCAAGTGTGACGGGAAGCAAGTAATGTATACAAAACCCCACATACCGGCTGTAATATGGTGATTACATAGACTTAATCCCTGTAATTATAACCTTTGCAAATAACTTGGAGTTTTGTAATACTTACTCACAAACTGTGAGAAAACAATTTAAAAAGAAGAATGACTCACATTGCAGATTAACGAGCAAGATATAAGCCTACTGATTAGCCTTGATTAAACCTAATTTAACACAATGCACACACAGGCAGGTTAGTAACTAATACAGCAATTACGTCAATTCACGAGATTAAACCCTCACAACGATTAGTCAGTGCAATACTCGATAATTCAATCGGATTCACAACGAATAACAGAGCATAGTCCGAATTCGAACAGCACTCTAATATTCAAGTCGAAATCACGACGAATAATCAAAGTACAAGCTTAATTGAGCAGCACCTGGACTATCGTTGGATAGTTATAATCGATCGGACGTTGAATCGTAATAGCGATCGAGTTATTACCCTGATTGCGGCAGCACTTCGAGTTTAGTGTGTGGTTGTGTAGTATTCAGACGATATCTCCGTGTATAAACGGAATTTGGACGTCGAATTATCACAGAATTTCAAGTGCCAACATCCCCTATTTATATCTGAAAAATGCACTCCCTCGCGCCACGCGAGAGAGACAGGTGTACCCGTCGCGTGGCGCGACGGGTCTATTTACTAGCCTAGGTTTGTTTCGTGTCCAGTAGCTTAGATGAGTTGACAAACAAACGAATTTTTACTTCTCCAGCAAGAATTTTAAGATAATTACTAGCTAGGTTTTACCCCCCTCGAGTTTTAGGGGCCCTGATCCTGATTCCGATTGTTATGAAAATTTTAGGGTTTATGCGGAATCACTTGGGTGTTTCAATTAGGGTTTTCTTATTGCCTAATTATTGTCCTAATTATTGATTTTAGTGGCAGTTGTTACAGTAGTACACAGGAAACTGCTTTTCAGCACTTAAAAGACAGGCTCTGCAGCGCACCTATTCTTTCATTGCCAGAGGGCACGAACGATTTTGTGGTTTATTGCGACGCATCCATTCAGGGTCTTGGATGTGTGTTAGTGCAGCGTGACAAGGTCATTGCTTATGCTTCGCGCCAACTCAAGGTTCATGAACGGAACTATACTACGCACGATTTAGAGCTGGGAGCTGTTGTTTTTGCACTCAAGATATGGCGACACTACCTGTACGGTACCAAGTGCACCATCTACACCGATCACGAGAGTCTCGAGCATATCTTCAAGCAGAAGGAATTAAACATGCGTCAACGTCGATGGGTTGAGCTACTTAATGATTACGAATGTGACATCAAGTACCATCCGGGCAAAGCCAATGTGGTGGCTGATGCCCTCAGTCGAAAACATACTACACCTAGGCGTGTACGAGCGTTGCAACTTACTATTCAGTCTGGTCTTCCTGCTCAGATACGAGATGCTCAGGTAGAAGCATTGAAATCAGAAAACGTCAGGGCTGAAGCTTTACGTGTCTCAAGGCAACGATTAGAACAGAAGGAAGACGGCGCCTATTATGTAACGGGGCGTATTTGGGTCCCACTATATGGCAACTTACGCGAGCTTGTAATGGACGAAGCACATAAGTCTCGCTACTCGGTACATCCAGGTTCGGATAAAATGTACCACGATCTCAGAACTACATATTGGTGGCCTAGCATGAAAGCTCACATAGCAACATACGTTAGCAAGTGCTTGACTTGTGCGAGAGTCAAGTCGGAATATCAGAAACCATCAGGCCTACTTCAGCAACCAAAGATACCACAATGGAAATGGGAGGAAATTTCCATGGATTTTGTTACTGGCCTACCTAGATCTCAACGTGGGAACGATACCATTTGGGTGATCGTGGATCGACTCACAAAGTCTGCACATTTCCTGGCTATTAAGGAAACGGATAAGTTCTCCACTCTAGCAGACGTATATCTTAAGGAAGTTGTCTCAAGGCACGGAGTGCCGACCTCTATTATCTCTGATCAAGATGCACGATTTACTTCAGAACTGTGGCAAGCAATGCACAAATCTTTTGGCTCTCGATTAGACATGAGCACAGCTTACCACCCTCAGACGGATGGGCAGTCTGAGCGCACTATCCAAACTCTAGAAGACATGCTTCGGGCATGTGTTATTGATTTTGGCAACAGCTGGGAAAAGCATCTCCTGTTAGTGGAGTTTTCGTATAATAACAATTACCACACCAGCATTCAAGCCGCTCCATTCGAGGCATTGTACGGACGTAAATGCCGGTCACCTCTCTATTGGGCAGAGGTGGGGGATAGTCAAATCACAGGTCCAGAAATGGTAGTTGATGCTACTGAACGGATTGCACAGATACGGCAACGCATGGCGGTGGCTCGTGACCGTCAGAAAAGCTACGCTAATAAGCGCAGGAAACCGCTCGAATTCCAGGTTGGGGATCGAGTGCTACTTAAAGTCTCACCCTGGAAAGGGGTAGCTCGTTTTGGCAAACGAGGCAAACTCAATCCTCGGTATGTCGGACCGTTCGAAATCATAGAAAGAATAGGCAAAGTAGCCTACAAACTAAACCTACCAGCAGAACTCGGTGCAGTTCACAACGTTTTCCACGTGTCGAATCTGAAGAAATGTCTGTCAGATGCGACCCTCATAGTTCCTCTGAAGGAGCTCACTGTCGACGAACAGTTGAGATTCGTCGAGGAACCTGTTGAAATCACGGACCGGGATGTAAAGGTCCTCAAGCACACTAGAATACCTCTTGTTCGAGTTCGTTGGAACTCCCGTCGTGGCCCAGAGTTCACCTGGGAACGCGAAGATCAGATGAAACAAAAGTATCCCCAATTGTTCGCGAACAGTACAACCACTACTGAGGCTGAAGCTACCACGGAATTTCAGGACAGATCAACGGGGGGAGGATGTGACACCCCAGGAAAACCATGCAACTTAACTAGCTTCCTCAGTGAGTACGTACCAAATTTCGGGACGAAATTTCTTTCAACTTGGGGATAATGTGATAACTCGTATTCCAAAACCTTTCTTTGTGCGTTGACGTAACTTGTATGTATGCTACTTGAATAGTCGATGTGTGAATTCGATTAAATGTTGAGAGAATGCGTTTGATTGGATGTGAATGATTGTGAATGTTATAAGTATGTATGTGTAATATAAATCTCGTCGCACAATACTCTCCGGCCGCACACCACACTTGAATCGCACACTTGGGTCTCGGCCCAAGTCCATTCGGCCCAAACTAGCGAGCCCGGCTCACCCCTTGTGCGCATACACACATAGTTTTGTGTATGGTTTCTCATTATTTGGAAACACAAAAACTTTATCAAAACCCTAACTCTCTCTCCTCCTCTCCCCCTTGCTCGACGGCAATCCTCACATCCGAAGTCTTTCAATCTCGAGCAAGCTAGTTTTCGGCTTCCGGGTTAGTGTTTATCATTTATGGATTGTTATGTTTTTGAGGTTGTTTTGTTATGTGATTAATTAAGTTTGCATGCTAGTAAATATGTTGCTACAACTATGACCATGAATTGGATTCATGTACTTGATTTCGATATGCATATGTATATGATGAGACTGTTTTGGTGAGTGATTAAAACTCAGGATTGGTTTAGATTGATTAGGACCGAATACATGATAAAGGAATGTGATCTCGATTGAGGGTTAGTCTCTGAATTCGTTAACCGGATGATCTGATCAAATGTTTCGTGTGATGTTGATTAATTGATTGGTTTTTCTTGATAGATGATAACTAGGAATTCATGAATATGCATGATTACTAAATTGAATGTTGTTTGATCCGTTTTGAAACTGCCAAAATTGTTTACTGATGTTACGGAAATAAATGAGCTGTGATTAAGGAAGTTTGTTACACCTTCTGATCTCGACAAGGGTTGCGAGTCGAGAACTCACGGTCTCGACACGAGACCACGCATCATCATCACACAGACAAGACTCGAGACCTCGGATGCGGGTCATGTTTCGACTCGAGACCTAACTCGAGAACACCCACTCTCGAGTGATAAGTGCATAACTCGAGACCTCTAGTTACGACTCGAGAACACCTAGACGTCACACCGAGACCACACCGTCTCGACTCGAGATCCTTAGTCTCGACTCGAGACCACATTACTGTACATTCTGTTGGGTTTTGTTTGTTTACGTGACTGTACTGTTGAACTCGTACTGTGGTTGAACTGCCATGATTATACGTGTATGCCATGATCAATACTTGTATGCAACTAGATGGAATATGTGTAGAAAACATACGTGCACTACTTGAATACGAACCTGACTTGTATGGTAACCATGGTAGGACGTGGTTGACCACCAAATAGCTTGATTGACTTTCCTGTGTATCTGCCGAGCAAACCAAGGTGAGTTCACACTCTTACCAAGGCATGGGATTCCCGGTGGGTAGGGAATGGGACTAAAGGAATGGGATTGAACAGATACTTGTACTTACACTGTTACTAGACTATCTACCATCGTCCTCGGATGTGAAGGACCCTTACGTAAAACCTACGTAAACTTGTGCTTACCACTGTCCTCAGGTTTCGAGGGACACTTACGTAAAACCTACGTAAACTAATACTCACTACTGCCTCGGGTTGTGGCAGGCACTTACGTAAAACCTACGTAAACCCCGCGTACCACTGTCCTCGAGATAAGGACACTTACGTAAAACCTACGTAAACCCCGTACGTACTACTGTTCTCGGGTTAAGAAGAACACTTATGGTTACCTCTAGTCTAGTACACATGCACACATGGGAAGCCCCCACTAAATGAACATACAGTTGACTTAGTTAATATCGCATGGTGATGCAACGAACTTACTATTTTGTACTTGCTTTCTGTGAACTCGCTCAACTAGTTGTTGACTCTCTGTTACATGCCTTGCAGGACAATAGGTACTCATGGAGCTTGCATGGGAGGCGCGATCGTTGTGGGAACATGGACTGTTGAGTTCCATGTTAAACATTTACACTTTATGAACTTTTACTCATGTTTGGGTTTTCACAATTATGCTTCCGCTATACTTTAACTATGTTTGGTTTTGACCACCTTTTATATTGATGGGTTAAATTTTATTTAATACTTGCAATGTTCAATATGATTGGTGGCTTGATCCTGGTCATGTCACGCCTCCAAGCGGTGATTACTCCGCGGGTGGATTTTGGGGGTGTGACACAAGTGGTTAAAACCACTAAAACAAAGGGACTCAAAAAGTAATTTACTCCCTAAACTAAGATAAAAGAGGTGGGTTTATAACAATATGAGAAAAGGGCCCTGGGTTTCTATTTCGCTATAGGCCACCAAAATGATTAGATTGGCCCTGTTCCTACATGAACCAAAACCAGTTAATTAGAGCCCGTTTTGACTTATGTTAAACCAAACTGGAATCCTGTTCCAACATGAATCAAAACCGGTTTATTAGAGCCTGTTTTGACTTATGTTAACCCAAACCGAAACTGGTTCCAACTTAATCCGATTTTGGTACAAAGAAAAACCTGGTTTGTGCACCTCTTCTTGGAGTATAAAATGGAAAAAGTTGTTAAGTCGTGAATGGTGAAAAAATATGTGGTCTGAAAAGACTAGAAGGTATGAGGAGGGTCATTTCCAAGGGGATGGGCCGTCACGTAGGACATCACATTCTCATCCCATATGGGATGGCCCTCCAAGCAATTTTAAAGGGGTGGAGGATGGAGCTCCACACCAATTACTTTTTATTGTTTATCTTTTTTATTTGCTTAACTTTATAAAAACAATTCAAAAATTAAATAAAAATAATACATAAAAGAAGTAAATTAAATCCATTACATAGACGGAGTGTAACCGGGTGTCGAAAAAAAGTTAGCCAGAGCAAGGTAAATTGCGGAGACACCCATGAAGGATCGGTAGTCGGAGTGTAACCAGGCGTCGAAAAAAAGTTAGGCTGATTCGGGTTCGGGTTGTGGTTCGGGTTGGGATTGTTTGGGCTGAAGGGATTCATGGTTTTTTTTTATAAAAGGATGGAGTTTTTTTATAAAATAGATGAGAGAAGAGAGAAGTGGGTAAATTTTGGATGGAGTATTTTAAAAAAAAATGGATGAGAGGTGGGTATTTATTAAAGTAAAAAAAAAAACTTTTTTTTTTTTATAATATAGCCGTTTACCAATGGCTACATTTCAAAAAGTGGGCCCGTCGAATCCGGCTGGTAGGAGACGAAGAAGACACAGCGGGGCATAGGGGAGCGGTGTTCCGCCTCGGCGCCGTGCCTAGACGGGTCACGCCGTCCCCCATACCGTCCAGTCTAATGGATAAACACTGGCCGCTTTTGTCTTTTATTGTTGCGATTTTTCTTAGGCCGGTCCTCATCAACTTTATCGCATGGGTTAAAAATATGACAAAATTACAAATAGGCCAGTCCTCATCAACTCTATTGTATGGGTTACAAAGACAATCTGGAAAATTCTTTTTAAAGAAAATTGGATTTAAATAATCTTAACTTCACAATTTGGCTGATAATAATCTATTTGTCGATAATAATCCGAACTGCTCTACTTTTGGCCGATAATAGTCCGTCATTGAAATAGTTTAACAGAGTTAAGTTTTTTTCCGAATTACAAACCTATGTTTTAGGAATTTTTATCAGAACGAGGATACAAGTCGATTTATGTAAAACTTACCTCGAAACGGAGCTCCAAACAGCTTGATTTTTGTTAATTGGAAGTTTAAACACCCGAATTGAAGCACCGTTTTCGTTGTTTGGGGCAGTATCTAGGTAAATTTACATCAATCAATTCGTATCTCCGTTCTAATAAAAAACCCTAAAACATCGGTTTTTAATTTAGAAAAAACCTTAACTTCGTTAAGCTTTTTATTTTTTATTTTTATTTTTTTTTATTTGCCTTTTTTTTTCCTTTTTCTTTTCTAAAGTTATCCTCTTTATTGACACAGATTTGTTATCCAATTTTCCCTATAAACAACCCACAACCAACAAACACCAAAACAAGGCAAACATGTTACACACCACCAATAAACAAACCCACTTCGTCCTGGTACATGGTGCATGCCATGGAGCCTGGTGCTGGTTCAAGCTCAAACCCCTTCTAGAAGCCGCCGGCCAACGCGTATCCGCCTTTGATCTCGCCGCCTCGGGTATCAATACCAAAGTGATACAAGAAGTGGCTACACTTTCTGATTACACAAAGCCATTGCTGGAGTTCATGGCCACCATTCCGCCTGACGAGAAGGTTGTGCTGGTGGGTCATAGCCTCGGTGGCATGAACATCGCCCTTGCCATGGAAAAGTTCCCCGAAAAAGTCTCCGTCGCGGTGTTTGTCGCCGCCTTCATGCCGGATTCCGACCATAAGCCTTCTTATGTTTTAGACCATGTAATCTTACATGTTTCTTATCAATTTTAAAAGCTATTTTGTTTTAGATTTTAATAAAAAATAACTTTAACTCCTTTTTTTTTTCTATTGATTTTGAAGTATAATGAAGTCACTCCAGCAGAATCTTGGTTGGATATAGAGCTCATGCCATACAACGCTGAAACTGAGTCTGAAATTTCGTTGTTGTTTGGCCCTAAGTTTCTGTCCTCCAATCTCTATCAACTTTGCTCTGATGAGGTAATCAGGTGTCTCTTAACTTGACATTTTCAGTCAGGTCAGGTCACATAACTAATAATATTTATTATTGCTACTATAATCGGTAAAACTAAGAGTTACATTGACGTTTTTGAGGTATTCATGGTTGCGAAAGGAATACACAAAATAACTAAATATATTGAATCGAATTCGATACTTTTTTTTTTGCTTTCGTTATATTTTTCGGATAAAACATGTCTAGATTGAGGTTTCTATGTAAGTTTATTAGAGCATTCACATCGGATTCTTTATCCATATTCATATAATTACACTAAAAATTATTATTTTCTCTTTTCTTATCAATTAGCTAATATCTTTTATACATTTATTATTATTATTTCTCTCTTCTCCGCTCACAAACCACCTTCAAAAATATTAAAAAAACTTATTTGGGTGAACAGTGTTTCCCATATATTTATGGATGATCAGTAACATTTCCATATATTTTCTCTCCTCTACTCACAACCACTTAAAATCACTCACAACCATTCCTTATAATATAAGTTTTCTCACTCATATAAATTTAAGAGATCCGTTATGAATGCTTTTAGTCATTAAGTCGAAGAAAAGTCGTGATATGCGTTCCATATAAAAATAGAAAAAAAAACTCTAGGTCCACCTATAGATAATATTGACATTAGAGTTAATTACTGTTTTCGTCCCTGTGGTTTGTCAAAAATCAATATTTCAATCCATTAGTTTAAAAATTGCGATTTCAGTCCCTGTGCTTTCACTTTCGTAACCATTTCAGTCCCTGTGGTTTCACTTTCGTAACCATTTCAATCCATTTATTCTGTTAGTACAGGGACTGAAATAGTTACAAGGTGGACTGAAATGGTTACGAAAGTAAAATCACAGGGACTGAAGTCGTAATTTTTAAACTAATAGACTGAAATAGTGATTTTTGACAAAACACAGGGACGAAAACAGTAATTAACTCTTGACATTATCATGTACATCCAAGCTCAAAAAGTATATATAATTTGTGTAGTAATTAATAATATTGCTCTACATAATTGCAGGATCGTGAATTAGCGAAAGCATTGATGAGGCCTTCGTCATTATTTTCAAAAGATTTAAAGACAAACGCAGAAATATTTACAAAAAGGGGATTTGGTTCTATAAGACGGGTATATGTCGTTTGCGACGAAGATAACACCATCAAGAAAGGATTTCAGCAATGGATGATTGATAATAATCCTGTTGATGAGGTGAAAGAATTGAAACATGTTGATCATATGCCAATGTTATGTGACCCGAAGCAACTCAGTGTTTGCCTTCTTAATATAGTCGATCAATATGCTTAGTTAACTAGGTGACCCGAAGCAACTCGGTGTTTAAATTTCTAATAATGGTATGATGATTAGGCTAGAAATAATGATTTGTTCTCATATCTGTTTTACTTGTATTTTTTTTGTAAAATTTTACAACCTCTAAGTTTCAACCAAATTTCAAGCGTGACAACGGATATTTTTTATGTTTCGGATTCTATACAAGTGGTGTTCTTTTGTTATAACTTATTTACATTTTCACGTTAAGTCAGGTAATGTGTTACTCAAATGAGGGCATAATGATCATTTTGGGCGTTGATTTTACAGAATTTAGAGTGTTTTTGTTGGTGGATGAGCGTAGATTGTTGAGATCAACCACTGTGATTTGGAGTTTTAAGCGATGGTGATGGCGGTAGTTGATGGTATATTGAGAGAGAGAGAGATGATGAAGGTCGTAGTCGGTGATTACGCTTTTCCGGCAGTTGGTGGTTTTGCGAAAGAAAAAGAACAGTAATGAGAGTTTATTTTGTTGTTATATGTGTCTATACATATTTTAAATTCTGTTTGTTTTTTTATTTAGCGAAAATGACCAGTTTGCCCTTATGTGAGTGGCACATGACCTGACTTAACGTTAAATGTCATGAGTTACAGCTAGGGGTGCAAACGAGCCGAGCGGCTCGCGAGTCACTCGAGATCAGCTCGCGAAAAACCTCGAAACGAGCCGAGCCTTATCGAGCTCGAGTTTGCGCTTAAAATAAAGCTCATTTATTTATTGAGCCCGAGCTCGAGTGTGGCATGTGAAGCAATGTAATACTACTTTTATTAATATTTAATAACATTTACCCCTTATTTAAAGTTGTCTAATAAATGAGCCGAGCTGAGCTTATTTAAACTTGTTTACGAGTCCGAGCTTCACTTATCGAGTTCGTGAGCCAAACATGTCTATTACTTATATTATTTTTATTTAATCTTTTAATTAATAGATATAAATGAGCCGAGCTCGAGCTTAAGCCTGGTCGAGCTCGGGCTCAGCTCGGCCCTTTTGTACCCCTAGTTATAGCAAAAGGACACTGCATGTAAAGAATCTGAAACATAAAGGATATCGGTTGTAATTTTGTTAGTTAAAGAACAAAGCCTGAAATTTGGTTGAAACTTAAAGAACGTAAAATGCAATTTACTCTAGGTATTAAGTAAAAATGACTATTAGGAGTGGCATGTGTTAAGAGTTAATCGAAAAAGTTAACTGAGTCAGGACAAAATTACACCGTCTGATGAGAAATAATAACATAAAAGACATTCGGTGTAATTTCATTAGTTAAAGGAAAGAGCCTGCAATTTGGCTCAAATTTAAAGGACGTAAATTGTAATTTATTCTTTTGTTAACATATATATTAGATGACAAAACGTAATACTAATGTTTAACAAAACGCATTTCATAACGTGTAATAATGTTTAATAAACCACATTTCATAACGTGTAATAATGTTTAATTAACCGCATTTCATAACGTGTCATATAATATTGCAATGCATTTCGTTAGATTATGCTGCACTACTTAGTACTTACATTACATTGTATAAATAATATGACCATTAAATCTTGCGAGTCTAAGCAATCCTGATGTATGTTGCTCCGACACACACTATTATTAAATGAACTCCACATTAGGCTTGAGCTTAGGCTCGAGCTTAAAGTACTATGTTTAATTCAAGCTAATCTCAAATAATCTACGAACGGCTAAGAAATTGACTATACGTCACCTATTTATACTAAAGCTCACGAAGTGCAAGAGATTTTAAACTTCAAATTGAAAAATTAATTTCTAATTTCTAAACTTGAAACTTCAAATAGAAAAATTAATTACTTTTACTTTTTGAAGGCCAGATGTTCAAAACAAATGCATCCTAATTAGGGTTGTTCATGAGCCGAGCCGAACCAAGCGGACCTTTGCTCGTGCTTGGCTCGTTTACAAATCGAACCGAGCGAAGCGGCTCATTTAAAATCGAGCCTCAAATCAAGCGAGCATTTTTCGAGCAGTAAATATTCCGAGCGAGCGTCAAACGAAGTTCGAGCGATTTGGACATTTGTGTCGCCCGATTTAAATTTGCCGAAAGAGATTGTGACAATGTTTGGTCTCAAGTTTTTATGTTTTTAAAAATATGCACATCTCATGGCATAATATTTTTCTTATGAATAACAATGTCATGGCCGGTGAGACGATGATCATATTGCACGAACAATTATGCTGAGAGCAGGAAACGGTCGACTCGGGGTAACGAAATGAAACATTGAGGCGATGAGCAGCTTGTCATTTATCGGTTTAGGGTTTTACTTTTAGATTTGATATTAATTTTTTTTATTGGAGTGGTTGGGCTAGTACGTATAGATATAGTTTTAAATTTGTATATAGTGGACCAAAATTTAATAGAGTTGTATATATAAAACTGTAAATTTAATTTATATTTAACTATATATGTATGTGTAATTTGTGTATATGTATAGGCGTGTTTGTGTATATATATGTATAATTTATATTTGTGTATATACATGTTTATATATGTAGGTAAAGAGTAAAATACAAATGCGCTTATCGTACGATACGTACGCGATCATCCCAGCCGTTCGATCAGGTGCAGATCTGGTGCGAATTCAATACACACTACAAAAAAAATGTCATCTAGTGGCATGCAAAAAGTGCCATAGAAAAACAAGAAAGTGCCACTAAAGAACCTTGTAAGAATGGGCGGCACACAAAAAAAATGCCACAAGAAGCGCTGACGCTAAAGCCTTTTAGTGGCACTTTTTCAATGTGCCGCACAAAGTTTTTAGGCTTTTAGTGGCACTTTTTTATCTGCCATTACAAACTTTTGAGCTTTTAGTGGCACATATTTTTTTTGCCACAAAATCACATCAAATTAAATGCCATTGATGTTTATCATATTAATTTTAATTAATTACAATTATCATTTATTTACATTAAAAAATAAAAACAAAACTGTAAAATGTAGAAATCATAAAATAATCACTTCAATTAAAAGTTCAATCAATCTTCCAAAGATTCCAAATGTCTAATAAGTGTCGATTTAAGTCTAGTGATCAAACATATAACCCAAATAAACTAACAAGTGTATGAATAAAAACTCAAAACTTCATTGTGTTCATGAATCTCTTTTATAATCTTCATGCGAGTTAAATAATCATCGTGTTAACGTTTTCTTAGTAGTCATACTTCCACTTCATAGTTTCCAGCACTTACTACTTATTGTCGCCACATCAGCCAACCGACTATACTCAACCTGAAATTTCACAATTCATGTTAAATTGATTAGATCTGATAACCATAGCTATCAAAGATGTAAGAGCAGTTAATAAAAGGCAAACTTACTTCTTTTGACATTACCATAATGTCCTCTCGATCTTCACGTTGATATCCTGTCAAACATATAACTAGTTACGTTGCACCTGGAATCCCATTCAAATATCTCACTGGTACGTACATTACCTGATAAAATACAAATGCACATACTTGGTTACAAACCAGTAACTCAGTCCGGTCCTGAATAGAGTCATTATGTAACCTAAAACCAATCGGATTTGTGTACTGACCGAGGTTGTATCCACAGGCGCTCCGACATCAAAACTGTGATCAACCCACAGACTAGAGACTAATATCTTCCCATCTTGTCTGGCAGCAACACATAGGGGATCATCCTACAAAAACAAAACACATATAATCCTCCATATATGTAATGCTTGTGGATTCCAATCTGTGTCAAAAATGATGACTGTATCCGCAACTTGAAGATTCACTCCAACACCTCCGGCGCGAATGCTAGGGATCACAAGGACATATGCTCAGGGTAATTACAAACATACAACCAGATGCCATAAATAAAAAAACATAAATCAATAACAAAAAATGAAATATGAGAATAAATTAAATAAAAAACATAAATTTAATAACAAAAAAATGAAATATGAGAAACAAATTAAAAGATTTATGATCATCACTCTATAGAATCTTCAACTAACAAAAAGGCCAATCACCTGAGCAGGAATATGAACAATGGTGATCCTGGATTGTTAAACTGATCAATTAAGGCCACACAGTCTCCACCAGATGTATATCTATCTAACACTGTACATTATGCTGAAATTTTTTTAGACGCTAAAATTGTATAAGTTTGCACTCATCCCAAAAGGCCAGCCGAAAAGTTGTTTATGTAAACAAACAATCTACCAGATGTTGAACTACTCTCACACATAGATTGGTTCATAACAAGTGTTTCGATATGCAAACATAGTGCTTGCAATACGTATTGCACACCCTTAAACAAAAAGTAAAGCATCTACTCTTCCAATGAATGCATGGGAACTATGTAAATGAAGCAATGAAAAACAAGATTCAGAATAGAGCCCTAGCCTAGCAAGGTAACTCTTTTCCCAGTTTTTCCTTCAAAACTAAATTTAAATTACGCATCAGCGGCTTCCCCTAGAGGAGGATGCTTATAAAGACTTAAAACTTTTATACAATGCGGATAAGAAACATTCTAAATTTCAAACCTATCTGATTATTATAAAAACAAATTGCAACATTTCTCTGATACTTAGAGATCTAATCTACAAATGCTATCAATATAACTAAACTCAGCCGCAAATAAAATCGACTTGCCGTCACCATGATCCGCCATCAACTCAAAGCCATAAAATTCATCCGTGCGCACTAATTCATAAAGCGTACAGCCACATACATACCAAACACGCCAAACGGATTCAAAAATCACCATTTGCTTAATGCAATCAACTCAAATAATTTATGAACAAAAACATCTTTAATTTCAATCTATAACGAGCAAACGTACTATCAAATGTAAATTTTTAACTTACATGACATCCATTCTAACAATCGATGCACAATTTCACATACGAACATAGGTACCTTACGCTATAATTAAAAAAAACATGATAATACTTTATTATTCTATAAACATTGAGCGTCTACAAACCCTAATTTGAAGACTAATTCAACAGCATGTGAGAACAGCAATTAAATTTATATAAAAAAACAAAATCGCACATACGTAGGGAGAGAAATTGATGACCGGAGAAGAATAATTCGGATCTACAACCAGGAGTCGGATCTGCGATCCTCGAAAGCGATAGCAAGGATGATGAGAATATGGAGAACGAGGGTTACGGTAACAGCCAAATAGTAGCAGACACATCATCAAACCCTAACGTAATATAAAAAAAAGTTATTATTAGCCAAATATAAAGAAACAAGTAAAATTAAGAAACAAAAAATAATAATCAAGTTTGTTGTCAACAAATATATTCTTGACAAACCCCTTACAACCTGTCCAACGATTTAAGAAAAATCCATAATACGTACAAAAAATAAGTGACCAAATAGAATAGTTAAGACGTCAAAACAGAGTTTGTTCGGTTAACTCAAAACCACACTTTCATACCTGGGAATTTCAAAACAATGGCATTCTATTTTTTAAAATTAACTAAACTGTACTGACTCAATAATTTACTCAATGCCAATAAAAAAAGTGTATCACAATACATACCTTTGTTTTTAAGATCTCAAGATATGTTGAATCTCTACACCCACACGTAGACTTCTTGAAATAAATAATTTTATACAACTTGTAGTCTTGTACATATCCTAAAAACTTGAATGAATTCAAAAGTTTCTATAACTATAACATAGCAACAAAGAAGAGAGCTTTAAGCTAACAATAAATATGATTAAATGACTTTATAAAATCGTGACATGTCAAACCTTAATTTGTTTGCTCATAAAGCACATATCCTGGCCATATGTAAAAACATGCTTAAACGACTCCATTGCAAAGCTTTAAGCAGCCATTTTGGAGATTTAGGGACCTTGATTAGGTAAAATCAAAATAAGTTTAGTAAACTACAAGAGATGTGTGAAAAAAACTTAAAAACAATCATCTATATTTTAAACACAACAAATGCAGTGAAATATAAAACACTAGTTTTGAAATTTCAATACTGTAGTTGCATCTATTACGATAGATTAAACAGGCCTAATTCTACAGAAGAACTAAAAAGCTTTATGCAGATAGGAGGAAACCCTTCAACGCCAGCTGGTCCACTCCGGGCTGGGCTTGGGCATGGCTTTGCCCCTTTGGCGTGGGTATTCAGCCTGGCGCGGGGGGGGGGGGGGGGGGGGGGTGGCAAACGTTACTTGGATGGCTTTGGTTGGCTACTTTAATTAAAAAATTTCACATGGCTGGCCACGCCACACCCCTTATTTTTCACCATAAGCTTGTGGATTCCACCCTCGCCACGTCGAGCAATGCCCCCAACCCAAGCTCCTCCACTCCTTGTAGTCTTACTTTGGCTAAAGAAAGAATAGCACCTGAAAGAATCCATAAATTTAGTCTGCAGTCATAAATTCGGCTTTCTTATCTTCAGCTTCTTCGAAACCAATACAATCAAGCTGCTAATATACAATTAAATAAAAAATATATCCACCAATCATAAAAGAGACAACTATACATATAGGAAATGACAAATTACCCACCAATCAGCAAAAAAGTTATATCGCGTCTTTTCATCTCCTCCATCTGGATCTTCGGTAGTATGTTTTGGCAATTACTTCTAGCAAATGGGCATCTCATATATTTCACAGTCAAGTTCACTTTTAGGGACAAAGGCAGCAACCTGTAGTGCATTAACAATCACTAGCAGAATATAAAAAGGTTTGGAAACACTTGCATACAAAAAATGATGTCATTTTTTTAGAGACGTCACCTAATAATCCTAAAAATAACTATTAGAGACACCATTTACACTCTCCACAACATCAGCTGGACCACTTCTGATAATACTATTAGAAGTTGGTGCAAACCGCCATGAACTTGTTACATTTATCTACGCTCTCTAACTCTACGGCTTTGAGCACAAATTGAGGAATCTGTTTTTTCACAATTCAATCAAAAACTCAACAAGCTTTATAGCAAACATAATAGCATAATATTTCACAGATACCAGCAAACAAAAACAATAAAAACTGATTCAGTTACTCACTGTAAACATACTCATATCCAAAATTAATATACAAATCTCTAATTGAAGCAAAAATCATGATAAAACTAGAGTTACAATCGAGGCATTGGACTAACCTTAGTGGCTTTACCATTACATCCTCACCGACCAAAATTAGGGCTTGATTCTCTTTAAGTGCTTTAAGAAACTCCTCTTTCTGCTGCGAATACGGTAAGTTTTCCTCTTCTCCAAAATAACGTCGATTCTACATGCTCACAATCCGAAGATAAAATTACCCAAACAAAATAGAGACATCAAAACAAAGCAAATAACATAATGAAGAACAAACTTACAAACCAATGAAAGAACGTGTACCAAATCGAACACAAAATTAGCGAATGGCCTTTGTATTCCTTTTCTTTTTGTTGAACACCTGATCGACCAACAAATCAAAAAAAATAATAATAATACTACCTAACACCATATAAAAATATTGAAGCGCAAACCAGATTGTTCAATTGCTTGCGAGCCAGTAGCGTGGGCCTGTGGTTGTGTGTGTGCCGATTGTCAAATGATTGCCTAGCCCAACGGCCACCATTAATTCTTTAACTGAATTGAAATTTGGTGAAGAATAGATTTAGGGCTCCAAATAGAATCAGGGTTTGGGGAAAAAACTTGAATTCAAATTCGTAATTGTAGTATGGCGGTGTTTGGGGTTCCTTATTTTGCCCCAACTTCTCACTTATTGAGTTCTGAGAAGTGAAAAGGAAACCCAAACACCTGTTGAGAAGAACTTTTATGATCAAAAGGAATTCCAAACACTCTCAAATAAGGACTTCTATGCCTTCAAATGGCTTTGAGAAGGAGAAATTGAGAAGTAAGAAATTGTTACTTCTCACTTATGACTTCTCAAAAGTTATAAGTCATAAGTTAAAAGGAATCCCAAACACCCCCTATATGTTCATCTGTAAACATCAAAAGAAAAACCTTGAATTGAAATCTGGATTGGTAGGAATATTTTGGGAGGGAATATTTTGGTAAAATTTGAAGGCGATACGAAATTTCTAGAGGGAATGAAATTTGGGAGTGAAATTTCTAGAGGGAATATTTTGGTAAAATGAATGCTTTGGGTGAAATTTTCAGTGGCACAAAACCTAAATACCATTAAAAGCACACTAAAAGTGCCGTTAAACATAAAATAGTGGTAAAAAACTAAATGCCGTAAAAATTGTGTGGTAAGCAAATATGGAATACACAAAGTGCCACTAAAAACCTAAATTAGTGGCATAAGAATTAAATGTCATTAAAAGTGTATGCCACTAAATGGCTTTTTTCTTGTAGTGACATATCGCATGTGAAAAAATTGTTAGCATGGGGTAGTGTGAAAAATAGCATGGGGTGTGTAGATGGACAAAATCGCATGTGAAAAAATTGGAAGCTTTGAATATCGCATGTGAAAAAATGGCATGGGGTAATGTGAAAAATGTCATGGGGTATGTAGAATCGCATGTAGAAGATTGAATATCGCATGTGAAAAAATGGCTATCATGGGGTAATGTAGTGAAAAAATTGGGGTGTGTAGAATCACATGTGGAAAATTGAATATCGCATGTGAAAAAATGGCATGGGGTAATGTGAAAAATGGCATTGGGTGTGTAGAATCGCATGTGGAAAATTGAATATCGCATGTGAAAAAATGGCTAGCATGGGGTAATGTGAAAAATGACATGGGGTGTGTAGAATCGCATGTGGAAAATTGAATATCGCATGTGAAAAAATGGTTAGCATGGGGTAATGTGAAAAATGGCATGGGGTGTGTAGATGGAGAAAATCGCATGTGGAAGATTGAATTCGCACAGCTCGTACAGTTCGCATGAAGGTATTAAATCGCATGGGAGATGAAGATCTGACGGCTAGGGTTATCGCGTACGTAATGTACGATAATCCCTATTGTACGTTAACCGGCCTCTATATATGTATGTGTATATATATACTAATTAAAAAAAAATAATTCGAGCCGAACCGAATCGAGCAGACCTTTGCTCATGCTTGGCTCGTTTACAAACCGAACCGAGCAGAGCGGCTCGTTTACAACCGAGCGTCAAATCGAACGAGCATTTTCCGAGTAATTTCCGAACGAGGGTCGAGCAAGCGACGAGCGGCGAGCGATTTGAACGGCCCTAATCCTAATTAAATATACTATTTTTTTATTGTACTCGTTATGGTTAATATAACTAGCACAAATAATTTTTGATAAATAAATTGTTTCCTACGTATTTTCCAGGGAATCCATAATATTAATTTTTCTATTGTTATTATATAACTATTATTTTATATTTTATATAATAACAATTGATGTAGGTTCTTATGAACAGTAAAGCAAATGGACAAAATTTTTATGCTATTTACAATAGTGCCATGCATTTTTTTGTCCGGTAGAGAGATCCACAACACTTTAAGCATTTCCTTTACGTGTCATCGCAGGAAATATCATACTGTAGAAAGATATGAGAGAGAGTAAAGCTTTACTTTTGACTTTTCTGATAAAAGCTGCTCTCTTTATCGGTCTTATCTCCATCGCTTCTCCCTGATCTCTCTCTTTCTTGCTTTCTCCGGCGACGGTCCTTTTCCGATGATGTGAAATGCTGAACGATTTTTAGAAGCCCCTTTTCTATTCTCTCCATAGAAGGAGAGCTTCAGGTGTTGCCACTTGCCCTGCCATCGCCGGTGGCTCCGGTTGTCTATGGCCGCGGCTGAAGTCCAGTTTGCGACGCCTCTGTTGTTCTCCGGTTATAGCTTTGAATCTTTTGGTTGGCGCATGGATGTTAATGAGATCGTGATGATGTGTTTCTGAGTCTCGATCTGGATTATGTTCCGCACACTGCCAAAGATTAGCACAATATTTCAGATCTGATAGAAATCGTTGATGGTGAAGGGTGTGTGTGGTGGCGTCGTAGACGCGTGCAACGACGTCGGTGGTGGTGGCTGTTTTGTTGTGGTGACGTGTTCGAAGAGGGCGATGGTTAGGTGGTGGTGAAGCTCCGATTGTGGTGATGAAGCGACACTATTAGCTCTCTCACCAAGCTGCGATGATGATGGTGATGTTCTTCATCGTCGCCGACGGTGATGGTGGTGAGAGATCTCTCGCCGGGAAACAAAAGGTGGGGGACGGTGGTGCTCTAGAAATAATGAAACTTTAATTTACAATAACTATAATGAGAAAAAACCCGTTAACTTGTGATCCTCTAAGAGGTTTTTGGATTTTGAGCAAATTATGTTCTCTTAGATTTTGATCAAATTATGTTTGTTTGGAAGCCGCAACAGCTTAAAAACAAGAATGGAAATAGGTAAAATAGGTGATAAAAATAAATGGTTTTATGAACACTTACCACAATTTTACAAAATTCATCCAAATTTACGGAATGCATGGTTGTTTTTATGTTTTTTTTAGGTGAATGTTTCAATTTAGATTTTCTTCAAAACGTAGTTTTACTCATAATCAACTAAGTTTTTGGTATTGTATGCTATAGTGGGCGACGTTACAGTTGTGATACCGTAACGAATCTAACCGTTTATGAGCGAACATCGTTGCTGGTATTTTGCCAAAAGGGAAAAGGTATCGGTGTTTGCCTTTATGTTTTTCGACAAGCCAAACCGATAATAACGAAACTCCAACCGCTTGCATTGAGAAAAACGATCACACTCCCGCCGCGAAGCGCGGGGTAAATAACTAGTTAATAAATAAAGTGTTTCCTACGCATTTCCACTGAAGGAATATTTTTTATTTAGTTTTTCTACCTATTTTCAACGAAATCCTTATTTTCTATTAACAAATAAATAATCTGTCACACATGTGTAGGAATTGAGTTGCAAAACTCGTAAATTATTCCATAAAGTATTCAGTTAACAATAATTATAATTTTTTTAGGTTATTTCTCACAAAGAGTTAATTACATAGTTAGTTCTTGTAGTTTGCCTAAAGTAACATACTTAGATACTAATAGTTTAAAATCATATTTTAGGGTATTAACTTTTCATTTTGTAACGTTTGGTGGTTTAACGTTATTTGTAGGTTTAAAATCACATTCTATTAGTACCTAAGTATGTTATTTTGTGCAAACCATATGGACTAACTATGTTAATACCCTAGAAGTTAGTACCTCCAAACGTTACAAAATGAGAAGTTAATACCCTAGAAGGTGATTTTAAACTATTAGTAACTAAGTATATTATTTTGTGCAAACCACAGGGACTAACTATGTAATTAACTCTTCTCACAAATGTGCGACGCATATATGAATTCATTAGGGTGTTTTTTACATTTGGTCGCTTTCACGTCGCAATGTTGTCACAAAATTAGGGATCGTTTTTTCGTAAAAAATGCGTCACAAATATGTTTGTGACAAAAATAATTGCATAGGAAAATTTTGGTGGCAATTGTTCAGTTTTCTAGCAGTGGTGGTAAACCTATATTTTGGAACCGGTCAAACGTAACTAGAACCAGTCAAACACAGGCATTTAACTTTTTTCAACCCAGTTCCAACCCGAACCAACATCGATTTTGACTTTTGTTGACCCAACTAGAACTGGTTTCAACCCGAACAGGTTTAGAAAAACAAACCAGATTTGTGTTCCTTTGCTTTAATATAAAAATCACTTTGAAAATTTTCAAATCGTTTATATGAAAATATTATGAAACATGGTAGTGATTCTTATTTTAAAGTTACCTATCGTTCAGGACAAACGTAAAAAAAAAAAAGATAATATTAAATAGTAACTAAGTTTCATAATATTTTTTTATGACACTTAAATTCAAATTTATATAATCTTAAAGATAAAGATCGGTGGTGTTTTAGTTGTCCAAGATAAACCCTTCAAGTTTTCTCAATTGCCTGACACCATCTTTACATCCCATGTGCCATCATCGTTGGTTCTCCTTCGCGCTCTCTCTCTATCCTTATTCTTGCTCTCTGTTGGCGACTGCTTCACATAAGCTGCGGCCTGTGATTTCTGACGACGGGGAGGAACTCGGATTGAGGTAGTTTCGTCGTTTTCCTGGCATCCCCAATCTAGCGATGATGAGGAATCAACGGTGACTTGGGAGAAGAATTCAATCGAGCGATGATGAGGTGTTGCCTGGGTAGATCGAGCAACCTGAGGGTTTAGTAAAGTGAGGAATCAACGGTGACTTGGGAGCTAGGATTCAATGGATTCCAGCGATCGGTCAACCTTTCTATTATCTTCTCTTATTCATAGGGGAACAGAGATAAATAGGTATGTATTTTTTATTTTAGTCAAGAAATTAGAAGATATGTTGATTAAGGGTCTAGGGTTTTGAAGGTAGGTTGGTGAAGGTGAAGCATTGGGTTTCACGGCGGCCAAGGTGTGATGGACTTTTGTATGATTTCTTTAGAAAAACTTGATATTTGGCAACCTTGATTCTGGTAAGCACATGAGTTTTGAACATGGTTTTTTAGGAATTTTTTTTAAAGTACAGTTATTTGATAAAAAAATGTTGACCAACAAAGTCAAGAATGAATGGTTTAACATAAATCATATGGTGACAAATTTAATTTCATGGTTGATGGCTATCATATATTGTTAAACTCAAACACTTTAATTGGCTTTTCAATACTTTAATTAGCTTTTCAATGATAACGATAGAATTTTATTATAGGATTACTGGATTGTATATACTTGATATGGTAGATGCTATCATGAATCCACTTGAGTTAATAGTAGAAGATTAAAAATATGAATCCACTTGAGTTAATAGTAGAAGACTAAAAATGGATGTTGTCGTATGCGTATAGTTGGGAACAGCCGCATAGAACGCAAAGGGGTATTTCGGGCTCATGAGTTCAAATTCTTGATGTGCCAAAATTGATTTATTAGATGGGTATCTATTTCTACACATTGGGCCAAGCCTAAAAAAAATTATTCTTGGAGTTCTATCTATACAGTTTGTTTGATAAAATTCTGTAATGAGAATTAGGCACGTTAATTCTAACTATTTCTCTTTGTCCAAGGTAAAGTCCCTATAACTATTCTTGATTTTGGGAGGCTTAAATTCACTTACCTTTGTTATGCTCTTTTGTATAGAAATTTACAGACCTTCCATCAACATACATGCAAGAATAGAGTACCAAAAAGATTATCAAATGCAAGTTGTCAATGATATGCTTGCAAGCCGAAAGCCACATCCATAATCATTGACTGGTAAGAACAAACCTCTTTTCTATTTTTATTGACAATCACAATGACGACTAATACAAATATATACAAACTACACAGGACATGCGGAAAACAGTGTCACCTCCATTAATAAGGGCATGCAAGAATGTCAAAAAAGTTAAAATCGAAGATAAATGGTAAGTACTAAGTACCTTGCATAACTAATTCCATATTATTGCAAGTTTTAATGTCATTTAAACTTTACCGCTTCACATTATATTAGATTTCAATTTTAAGTTCTCTTTTTCTTCTAACACATTTTGCAACAGAAAGAATCCAATAAAGATTACCTTCTGGTTAGAAACATTGTTTCCATATAAAAATGAAACTGCAGTTGGCTAGGTGTTGGCAGTTACAGCAACCTTGATAACACAGTACCTAACTAAGTTTTAACATTCTTGGCTTTATTACACCTCTACACAGATGTCATAAATCCAACCTCATTACCATGGCTTTACACATCTGCACAGATGTCTTAAATCCAACCCCATTACCAAATACATTATCTATATCTTAAATGGAAATGTTGGTGGCATTTCCATTCTTAGTCCCTCCTTTTACTTGCATTTAATACTTTCATCCTTATCATTTTCTTTGTTTGTTTGGTCTTCCTTACGTTCAATGGTCCGCTTTCACCACTGCAAACAGCCGCCGCCACACCACTGCACGATCGCGTGTTAAACCATTGGTCCATTCACACAAGGCGGTGCTTCTTAAAGACCATAAATAAGGTTGTTGCATCGACTGTGGCCTTCGATTCCAACGAGACGAAGCAAGTGCCAAGAGAGCGATTACGGCGGCGGTGGGAAGGGAGAGAGAGACACAGTCTCGAGGCTCAAATGGAACCATTGTCGCTGCCAAAGTGTCGAATGTAGCATTTTCGTACATTTCTAGGTTGATGATGATAGCAGACGATGGTGGAGGGCGGCGGCAGGAGGTGGTCTATGGCATGAGTAGCTGTTGGTCTACAAAATACAATCTGATTGAGTTTTCGTTCTTCTATTTGATAATCGTTTGACCGAATTTTTTTCTTTGGGGCTGCATTTCTTCACATGGATTCTTCATCAACTGTGATCAAGGTTCGTTCCTTCACGCATTTGATTGCTTCAATTTTGCATTTGCATGTTTCTAATATGTTCCGATCATGCTATTATGTCTAGCTTTATAGTGTTGTGTTCTCTTGCGCTCTGTTTTGTGGTGTAACAAGTGAATCAGAACCAAGTATACAACTAATACGGAACAAACATTAGAGTACTTTGGTATTTTAGGAATTAACCTTACATGAAAAGATAGTATGGCTGGTTATGTGAGCTTGGAAATATTACTTTGTTGGAGCCATGAGAAAGAAAGAAAACAAGACAGAAATTCCTATTAAGACTTTGTAGATTACTGTATTTGATTTGTATACATGAACATAATTGGATAAAGCATAAGTGTAGTTCTTCTCAATTACACTTAGTTGCTTGATTTTTCTGTGTCTTCTGTGTCGTTTGATTTAATCAGTATGTTCACAGATCGTTAAACATATCCAAAACTCTTGAAAAGATTCATCCATATGCAATTGTTAACATGGTTCTATTAAATATTATTATGTTATAATTATATTTGATTTAGTCAAGATACATAGGATTGATCGGCTCCTTGATAGCCTCATCGATTGTTAAACATATCCTAAAACTTCAATTTGCAATTTGCTTAGTGACATATCTATATGGTATGTTCTAGAATGAGAATCTGGCGTACATCTAATGCAATGTTAACAGTCCAAGGACTAACGTGGCTTTCATATAACTATTGAGCTAAAACATTAATAAATAATACCCATGATATTGTATACTTGGTCAAAATAGTTTCACACGCGATTGGAAATCCACATGTTTATGGATTATTGTGATTTATTCTTAAGAAGAATGTTATATGTTTCTCTTTTGTTTTGAATGTTTATCTTCACAGTGTTGCATGTAGTAAGTTTTGATTTATTCTGAGTTTTGCTGATTTAAACAGTTATGAAGATTTTAAGAAGTCCTAAAAATCATTAGGGAGTATGTGCTATCTACTTATTTTATTCTTTTTTCGTAGATTACCACCTTACACTTTCTTTGCTTTACGGATTGGAACCCCTTTATAATATATAAGAAATCTGCAAAACAATTTGTTTTTGTTTCTATCTGACACAGAAGAAGGCCCAAGTAAGAAAACCAAGATCGAAGCCCCACGCCAATCTCACAAAAAGCATTGTATGCAATTGTTTTCGCCAGAATACGTAGAAGATGTCAAAATACAGACATGTGAGTATCATCTCTTTTGCTTACTACAACTAAACATGTAAGTGTTAATAATATTTAAATTTGTAATAGTGTAATCTAACCGCCAAATTTAAGGTAAAGACTAAAGAAATACCATCCCAGCCGCGTAGCACGGTTCGTTTAGACATAGGTATTTGTCCATTTTTCACGATATCTTTTTTTCTAATTTGTAATCAGCATTGTTTTTTGTTTTACTGGTTTGTGAACGGTCTGATTTGCAGGTGGAAGTTGCGATGTTGATGGTTCTTTGTAAGCGCTTACACAGAGCAGCAGGTTAAGGCACTGATGGGTTAGTGTTTTTACAATTACCATTGGTATTCCCTTTATTTTCTTGGGAATCTTGGTTGGATTTTTGCTACTGACAGTGGGACTGCTGATACCATCAAAGAGACCATACTTACACTTTATAGTGAGTGATGTGGTTAAAACTTATTACAAACTTTAATAGTGATTTTATTTTATACACTTCAATAAACGTTTATAGTCTACATGATTCTTGCGTTAATAATCTATTGTATATCCACATGTCATTTGGAGACAGTGAACCATGTCAAGTTAAAAGAAACTGAAAGAAACATGGTAACAGTTATGAAACTTCTACAACACAATTGAAAATAACCTGCTAAAAAGAGACTATTCGTATAGCTTTCAAAGTTGTCTTTAATAACAATTTACGAGCTCTTTTGCACTTACCATTAGTTATTTAGAGATCACATGTATGTTTACCGAGTAGTTCATGGTTTAGCGGCTTAGCGTGCCGCAACGCGCGCGCGCGGGGGGCATAATACTAGTAATAATTAAAGAAAAACTACACTAGCAATCCAACAATATTAAAAAAAAACTTTATTAACTTTTCGAAGGGGTATGGTCCTAAATAGTGCGCACAGCCACATGCGTGGATACCAAACCCACGATTAATACACAAACACTCAGCAAGCCTTAGAGTTTCCTGCAGGAGAACATTCGCGCATGTGCATGGCGACAACTCACATAAAGGACGAATAATACATGTGGCAGCAGCATGCAACTAATCAGGTTGTAGCAGGCTCTGCAAATACACCCCCACGATGGACAAATCGTGCATGGGACAACAAGCACAAAAGGATGAGTACGTGACACTGATCAGTCGTGCCAGACGCTGCCACACGATCTCCGTTGACGGTTGATGACAAGCCCAACAAAAGGTACACTTGGACGACATCGTGTAGCCAATCACGTTGCGCCATGCCGACTCCACCTCTGCAGACACTACCTATCTGGCTAGAGGGAACCAAGTGGATATTCATCGACAGTAATAGCTGGCCTATTGCACATAAGCCCACGTTTATCCTCTCCCTTATTTGACTATAAATACCAGACTCCTTAAAAGGTTTAAGGATTTGAACTTTGGCTCTCTAACATTTAACACAAACTTGCTTATCTTTTCTTAAGTGATACTTATTCTCAAGCCAAAGGGTGGTAAGGAAAAGAACCCACATCTTCTCCTCCTCATAACGAGCTTACAGTGTTCTTGTTTTGCAGACTCGCTCTCGGAACAACATTAGTCATTGATCAAGGAAAGATTAAGGTTTAACAGTCTTGTCGATACTACCTCTTTGGTTCCAGCCCTGCATTAGAACCAATGTTTCTTCATTGGCACCATCTGTGTTTTTACTACAAACAACTTTCATCTTTTCTCTCTTCGTTTCGATCCAATGGCTGATCAACCTCCTGCATTTCCACTTTTCGGTTCGAACTCTAAATCTACAGCCACAGGGACCACCTCGCACCGTTTTGAAACCCATGACAAGGAATACGAACACGTGGAGTACAATACTGGCACATTCCATCATGAAAAAGGAAGCGTCGCACAAACAAACCAAGATCCAGATGTCATACCGCTGAATCAAGTCGCGCAACTCTCACCTTTGCTACCAGAGGGAAAAACTCCCACCTCATTGTACATAAAGTCACAAGCAACACTAAATGTTGTGTACGTGCAACAATATGAATGCACAACTCGAGAGTTAACCTATGGTTCACCTCCCCTTGACCGTACACTGTCACACGTGTCAGCCGGACATGGGAACCACAACCGACAAAACAGGAACAAAGACTTCCATCACATTATGAGCACCACGCGCAACACACATGCTGACACCGGAAGACACGATGATGCCCAATATGAGCATCTTCGTAGGCAGACTCCTATCCAGCACCGTCTAGGTCCCCGTGTAATTCCTGACGAGTGGGACACAATGACAAAGGATTTCTATCCTACATATCAAGAAGCATACAACACAAGTGTTTACACCAATAGGATGCAAGGTAACCATGCAACTTACAAACCGAATGCTCGCGCAACATACAATTCGGAAGCTGAAGACATCTACTCTTTGGTGTACAGACCAGCGGGCGGCTGCCGAACAGCCAAACTTCGTTCCAAAAATTGCTCTGGCCATGATGGAAAAGGCAAAACTCTCATCCAATGTTGGGAAGTTTATGGGGTTGTTAGACCCAGATGACCATATCTGGCTGTTAACCAGCGCAGGGATGATCATATATTGGACCCATTTTATATGGTGCCATCTATTTATCCAGACACTTACTGGCGCAACTTGCGCATGGTTTGACAATTTACCGGTTGACAAGATAGAAAATTGGACAAATTTGCAAACCAAGTTTCTACATTTAGGATACAAACTTTATTGTGTAAAAATGTTAAAGCTAAGTATCTAACCCTAACATTAGTGAGCAAAAATCATCACCAACAATTTGTACTTTATCATCACATGCAACATTTATCTTGCATAATGCTCTCAATCATCATGTTCAAACATGGTCTGAATATTCTACATGTACATACCGACTGCGATTCAAAAAAAAACATACCGACTGGAATTGTGTGTTATGTTTGTTTGTGCTGGAGTCTAATGCAACTAATCTTTTTTTTCTTTTTGTGCACATTGACAACGACCAAAATAATCAAAGTTGACCAGAAAAGGTCAAACTAATTAATTTTTATTGAATATGATTCAAATTCAAAGACATAATAATACAATAGTAACTAATAGATACATATAATATCCCTTTACATATGAAATAAAGGTTGCTATATTTGATGGTTCATCTATCTTAACATAATTCACCCATTTAGAGTTACTAAAACAAAATTCATAGTTGTTTTTACCTGTTTTACTAAAATGATTCATATATATATTGTTTAATTTAAAGTAAGTCGACTTTCATTAAGTTATACAACCTTATAATTTTTTAACAAATATTATAATCTTTAAAAAAATAAAGTGACTTAAGTGGAAGATATATGAAGTGGTGATGAAGAAAAAACACTTAATAATTACCAATTTTCTTGATTGATAAATCTAAATCAAACATAAAATAATCACTAAATAATAAGAAAGACTCATATATGTTCCACTTAGGTCATTTAACTACATATTTTTTTTTCGAATTACAAAACCGATGTTTTAGGGCTTTTGATCAGAATGAGGATACAAGTCGATTGATGTAAAACTTACCTCGAAATACAATACTGCCCCAATCTACGAAAACGGTGCGGTGTTTAAACTTCCAATTAACAAAAATCAAGCCATTTCGAACACAATTTCGAGTTAAGTTTTACATCAATCGACTCGTATCCTCGTTCTCGTATCCTCGTTCTGATCAAAAGCCCTTAGACATCGGTTTGTAATTCGGAAAAAAACTTAACTCCATTAAGCTATTTTAACGGCAGACTATTTTACAAAAAAAAATTGACCAGTTCGGATTATTATCGGCCGATAACAGACTTTACATTATTATCGGCCAAATTGAGTTAGGTGGGATTATTTATTTCCAATTCGCCTTACATTTATTAAGGAGTAAATTACAAGTTTTGTCCTTTGTGTTTACATAAAATCATGGTTGCAAAAGTCGCTAGGCGCTCTCTAGTCGGTCGACCGGGGAGTTGAGAGTACTCGGCATAGGCGGAGAGTACTCGGGGAGTACTCGAACATGTTTAATTATAAAGAAATTAGTTTCCAGAAATTAAATATATGTCTAATAACATAAATTTACTAATATTTATAAAAAAAATACGTGAAAATGATATTCATTATTTAATATGATAGTCATATAAATTATGTTTTATTATTTTTAAGTCAAACTCGGCCCGAATTGACCTACTAGATCCGATTTTAGCCAAGTTTGACTGCGTTTGATCGATTCCAAGTAATTAGGCGGAATTAGAGAAAGTCGCCTCGGCAACCTACCTTGTAGCGACTACTTGGGGAGTACTCGGCCTTGGAAACCTTGTTTTACAACCATGCATAAAATTGCAGGCGTTGTCCTTTAGCGCGAAAGTTTACGAGTTTTGTCCTTAACGTTTCAAAATCTTGCACGTTATGTCCTTTAGGCCAAACCCAGTTAGATTTTTTGGTTAAATCTGGTCATGTGCCGTGCACATGTGGGTACTGTTGTCATTTTACCTTTTTAAGGGCTATTATGTAAAGAACTTTTATTGAGGGACTATTTGTAAAAAATAAAAAGTAAAGTATATAAAAAAAACCTCAACAAACGTCTCTCTCTCTACCACTTGTCACCACCACTCACCAGAACCCACCGTCACCATCTGCCACCCACCACCGGAAACCTACCATCACCTTCAAACCGTTGCCTACAACCACCTGACAGAGATAGAGATGACACTTCCAATTCCCCCAACACAACCACCATGCACCCGAAATGTCAGATCCACCACCACAAACCACCACCACCACAAACCACCACCACCACCGTGAACCAAAACCTAACCACTCCCACCACCGTCGACGAAACCCTAACCATCCCCACCGCCACTCCAACACCGTCACCACCACCTCCGCCTACCCCGACGTAGAAGAACTCTCCAACATCGAACCAAACCCTAGCAGTTCGCCCTATTTCACCAAAACTGTTTCCTCTGAAGACACATTGGAAGATCTAGAACAACCTCCAGCGAAGAAGCTTAAAAACATCTCATCAATTACACCACAAGCTGATGAATTTGAAGCCGTTGCGTCGACATCGATCTTCACATTCACATTCGAAGTTCGATCAACCAACAGAGGAGCAATCTCGATCACCTCGGGATCCGCACCCGATGAACTACTCCCCCAAAACACTCGCTTCCTACAAAAGGTTCAAAATTCAAACACACGTATATACATAAACAACAATAACGATACAGAAACAATCGAAACGACAAAGTTTTACCTGGAATTCTGAGGGATGTAACTCGCAACTGCAGAGATTCCATCAGTGGATGAAGTACAATGGCGGATTATTAACAGACTAAAAAACCCCTATTTTTCTAGGGTTTCTGGAAGAAGAATGAAGGAATCATGGGGAATTTGAGACGATGTGGATTTGAAAAGGTTTTGAGAGTGCTTTCAGGATTAATTAAAAGAGTGAATGTGTGTGTATATTATATATTAATTAATAAAAAAGTATGTAATTGTTACAAAATAGTCCCTTAATAAAAGTTCTTTACATAATAGCCCTTGAAAAGGTGAAATGACAATAATACCCTCATGTGCAAGGCACATGACCAGATTTAACCAAAAAATCTAACTGGGTTTGGCCTAAAGGACATAACGTGCAGGATTTTGAAACGTTAAGGACAAAACTTGTAAACTTTCGCGCTAAAGGACAGCGCATGCAATTTGGTGCAAACATAAAGGACAAAACTTGTAATTTACTCTTTATTAAGATTTAAAATATTACATTATATAAAGAGTAAATTACAAGTTTTATCCTTTATGTTTATACCAAATTTCATACGGTGTCCTTTGACTTTAAAATTGACGGTTTTGTACTTTATGTTACAAAATCTTGCACATTTAGTCCTAACTTAGTTAAACTTTTCTGTTAGGGCTATAGGACTAAATGTGCAAGATTTTATTTAAAATTTACGGTACCCGTAAACACAAACTTGTGGTGCTCAAAACTACACACACGACATTTTTTTTAATTTTTTTTACAAATGTGTTTATAATACACGCATCTACGTTTATGAAAAAAAAATTTGGTCTAACTCGCTCTGGATCAAAAAGTTCTCATGTTTCTTACAACTGGAGGTGGTTTTCATTTTAGCGGTCCCCTATATATGTATATATATATATATATATATATATATCATGAGTGAACAACATCTTTGTTTGTGAACCGTGTGAACTAATCTTGGCCCTTGATTTTGTTTAAGATGATAAGGGGTAGGATTGTAATTTTACCTTTAATTTTCATTAATTCCTTATTCCTTTCCATACCAAACTAGTTTAATACCCGTCCGTTGGACGGCTTACGCTAACAACGTAACAAACAAAGCTAATATATATTGAGAGTGTTTGGGAACGCTTCTCTTTTTCTTCTTTTCCATATCCTTTTTTGAAAAGGTTGCAACCGTCTAACTTTTCCTTTTCTTCTTTTCTTCTTTTCAAACCACTAAAACTCATTCTCAAAACCCATTATCCAAACACTACAAAAAGGAGCTCAAAATAAGGAATCCCAAACACCCACATTAAGTGGACACAAGTCTAAACAACATTATAAACAAAAGCACCATTTTTAATTTATAAAAGGAAAACGAACGTGAATAGTGTACAACCACACAACAATATAAAATAAAAGTGATAGAGTGAAAAAACATGAAATGATGTCATTTTAATGCAAAAGTAAACGGTAGGCAACAATGTGGGAAAGTTTTGTAACAGTCAAACATGGTTTACTCCCTCAATTTTTTCGGCTTTTGGATCGTCCTCTTTAACCTCAAAGATGGCCTTTTTTGACTTGTTGACTTGATGCATGGTGCCCATTTGTCAAAGTATCAACACTAATATATGGTAGTAAGGGGGCAACATGTGGCATGGTTTAAATGTTCTTATGTGATAATATATCCCACCGTGCCAAGATAAGTTCACCCTTGATGAAGCATTCTCAAAAGTCTTTATACGAGGGTATTTAAATACATGGCAAATATAGGATGAGTTGTAAAAAGGACAAATGTGCTTCTGAATTTACTCAAATGATTGGTTTTCTAATCTTACCAAAATCTAGGCCGTTGAGCAATGCCAACCCTGCATGGAAATAAAAATGGAATCAGATGTGAATTTAGTGGGTGATTATGATATAAAGTTGAAGAATTTGGAGTTGCAGATTGACTCGCAAGCCGTTTTGGTATTAAGTATACTTTTTTTATTAGTGCAACTTTTATATAAGACTATTAAGTATACATATAACTTTTAATGTTTTTGTTATTACATTAGAAAACATGTAGATAGAGCGTGTCTTTTAAAAAAGTTATTTACTTTTGAAGGTTTTTGAATTTTCTTAATAAAATGGTTCTTTACTTGCAAATACCACTAACTCAACTAATTTAGGAGAAAGTGGATGTAGTGGGTATGCTTCTAGCAACCTCTAAATAACTAACTCGGTTAATAAGGACCAGTTGAGTAAACATAACTCTACCATCATGTCAGCATTCTTAGTGTTTAAAATCTCGATCATCTTGCATGAAAGACAAAAAATGGAATGATAAAAAAATTATGCAAAATTATCAATATTGTCGATATCTCAGCCCTGTCACAGTGTGTCTTTATTTATATGAAAGATAAACTTTACCTGTTGCTCATCGTGCATTGGATTTAACCTGTTTATCTTACATGGAAACCAAAAAAAAAGTAAAAGAATTGATTACTACTTAATAATATAAATTAAACAATAAGTAATAGGGTCATTTACCTAGTCAAGTTTATATGTTGATGTTAACCCCGACTGGTCCATAAAAAACTAATTTTCAACTATGAGACTGTCTTTCTAAAAAATAAAATAAACATAAAAATACACATCCTACAAGAAAACAAAATTCATTGTTGATTACACTTAATGAAGTAGGTTATTAATAAAATAAATTACCTTGGCAAGTTAGTTTGTGGTTTCATTCGGATCTACTTTTGCTCCATGTAAATGTATCCATTTCCACTTATCCTTTGCTACTTTTGTTCCATGTCACTCGGATGAGATGAAAAAAAAGCATAACTATATTACAACAATGAAACATGTACGTCTCCATCTCTACTGTTTAGTTTATCTTACCTTGGCTTTAGTAATCGTCAACTTCGAAAATGTACTTCACTTCTATAAGTTGAAGTGCTCCGCAAGTTCTGTTGAGAAAAAATATTTTTTTAAAACACTATTCGCGTATTATATAGATATGCTAAAGGGCAGTTGCAACCCCAACTTCCCTCGTTGCCCCATTTTGTTCCTGCTAGTGTTAGTCTGAAACTTATGAAAAGAAATATAAATATTCAGCATGTCTAAACTTTTACCCGTAGTGTTAAAAGTAAAACAAACATTTTCCAGTATTGTTAAAGTAGAACAAACCTTTTGTTCTTTCTTGATCAGGCTGATGTGTTGGTCCTGCTTGGCTACAAAAGCTTTTTTAGAAAGCTAAAATGTGATACATCAAGTGGAGGGGTTTCAATTATATAATAAAATCAACAAAATAAAAGTACACTCATGCATGCATGCAACTCTAAAATCGTATAATTTGATGCATTGGTATTGTAAAATTACATAAAAAAGGTCACATCTTCGCTAATCTCTCTCAAACTGAGATTTGTAGGGCTGAAACATTGGCCGTAATAAAGGATCTCAACGCTTGGGAGTGTTTCTCTGATCGGACTAACTATAAGCCAGTCCTGCTTGGCTTCAGAATCATTGTTAGAAAGCGGAAATGGAAAGTTTCTTAAGTTGCTAATACAATATATATAATATGTATTTTGTCACTTTTGGATCATACACTTAAATTCCGCACCATGGAGAAAATCAGAGTTACCTTGCATGCAAACTCTGCTATTGAAAATAGGTACTGCATAGCACGAAATATGTCTTGTGAGAAATCTGCAGTGTTTGTCTTGGTTATGTGACCAACAAAATGAAATACGTTTTCATGCTCCCTACGTATTTTATACACATTATGCTTGGAAGTTACATAGACCGCTATCCCCACTACTTGCTGAAAAGTTGGGCTAACCACCCATTAGGAGATAACCACCAAAGTTGTGGAGATAATGGGTAGGAAAATGTGGAGCTAACCACCCATTAAGGAAACCGCTAATAACCGCTCTGAACCGCCACAATAGCGGTTAATTTTGTGAGTTTAAGTGGCTGAGATTTAATCTCAGCATGATCCGACGGTGGAGATTGATTTCAAAGGTAACTTCCACTTAATGGGTTCCATATATATATATAATATCAGTTATTAGAAAAGATCAAATCAAAACAAAAAGGTAATCTCGTTCTCTCTCTACACCATCATCTTTATCACCGCCGTCGAGCCTCTGTTTCCCAGCCACCATAATTCAGCGATTACATCTTCAAAACATCGCCATCGAGCCCCTGGTTCTCAGCCACTTACATCTTCAAAACATCGCCATCTCGTTCTTTCTCTACACCATCATCTTTCACCGCCGACAAGCCCCTGTTTCCCAGCCACCATAATTTCGAGATTACATCTTCAAAACATATAAAGGTACGAATTTCAAGTGTATTTCGGTATTTGTAATTGTCTGTTTCATCCGATTGTATAGTTCAAGATTTATTCCTTTTTTTGTGCATTTAAAAACTAGGGTTTTAGATGAATGTTCATATAAAAAAAATTATTTGTTCAATAAGGTTGATTAAAGCTGTTTGATTTCATTTGATTTATGGGTTGTGTGGTTGTCTTGTTTCAATTTTGTCTATTTTGTTCTTTATTTTAGGGTTCATATAATTAAACAAGAATTCTGGGTTAAAGATCTTTTTAGTTGCTGGATGTACATTTAATTCGTGGATTTGTGGTGGATTTGCCCCGATTTTGTGAAGGTGACGTGTATATGGTTGGCTTCATCTGATTAATTCCGACGAATAATTGTTAGTATGGTTTTTTTTTTCGGTTCATTCGATTATACACATATGTATACTCGGTTTTTTTGTGTTCATTCGATTATACACATATGTATACTTTGTTTTTTGGGTTCATTCGATTATACACTGTTTTTTTGGTTCATTCGATTTGTGGTTGATTTGCTCTGATTTTTTTGTGAAGGTGATGAAGTTTATTTGGTTGATGAAGTTTTGAATGTCTTGTATTTTGACAAAATAAAAGTCTGATAATTACAAATCGCCATCATTGGTAGCCCAAATGTTGGGAAGTCTAGTCTGCTGAACTCATGGAGTAAGTTATGTTCAAATCAAACACATCTAGTTCGGGTGAAATTATTATACTTTTCACACATATATTCTTCGGAATTTTCTAATATCATGTTTACTATATGAAGACACTTAACAATATCATATTGACCCATTCCGTAGTAAATACAATAAAAGCAGTTGTTACCACCCGATATCCTGAATAAATAACGTTGTTTTCATATTATCAAGTGAAAGACATTGTTATTAGTAATTGATATTGTTTTTTTACTACAGAATGAGTAAATAAGTTGTTGCCAGTGGTCGAAAGGGTAGATATGATATATTATATTTATAAGGATACATTTTTTTTGAACGGGAAATGTTACTCCTATTTTACATTACACCAATTATTTTAGAAGGTTGTATATGAAATTAGATATATCATATTTTACAATAAGCATACTCTAGGGAACTTAATCATGCATTAGAAAACAATAGTTTATGTTTTCACTTATGATATTTATAATTTAGCTTGCAGAGTGAAAGAGCAATAGTTACAGACATTGCTGGAACAACACGGGATGTCGTGGAAGCCAATGTGACTGTTCAAGGTATCCCGGTCACACTACTCGATACAGCGAGCATCAGAGAAACATATGATATTTTGTGGAGAAGATAGGTGAGATTTGCATTGTAGCTTTTAATTTTTAAACAAGGTTATTGTTTTAGCTTAAATTTTGTGATTTTGTAGGTAAAATTCTTGATAATGATGACTTCAAACCGACAAAACTAAAAACCCTTTCTTTGTTCAAGATTTTTCAAACATTGGTTTTCGTTCCGTAATTCAAACTGACAAAACTAAAAGTCATGCTGCAAAGTTAAAACTTGTAATATTGTAAATTTCTTCGGTAAGCAGTGCACAAGTGTACACCTATAGTATACATTTGTGTATTTGTAGTCTATACACTGGTGTACATTATGTTGTTATAAGGTGTAAATGTACTTGGAATGTACGGTCATTTAAATTTACGGATAATGTGCAGGAAAATGGTATTCCTAACAGAGCCTGGCATAAGTCTAATGTACTTCCATATGAAAGCTTTGGCGGAAAGGCGTGTTTGACACGTCTAAGGAAAAAGTATGCTGTGAAGTTAAACGAAGACGATGAGGAAGAACAAAATGAAGAAGTCATAGAGATAGAATAGGAAAGCGAAGCCAACAGTAGCGAAATTTAGAAGATGCGTCGAAAACACACAAGATCATAGTTCTGTTTTCTTTTTTAATCTTTATAACAATTACATTGGAGACTGTTTTAAAATGCTTTGCCTATTAGTTTGATTACATCTTTCGTTTGTTGTATTCATAATGTTACTTAACGCCTCGCTAAATTGTTTTTATTGCATCTTACATTTGAACAAACACGTTTACATGTCAATAATAAACTGTTTGTCATAAAAAAACTAGAACTACTTCAATACACAAGTATGAGTGGCATAGCTTTTACATGCTGAAACAAGACTACGTTTTTTAATGCAGTTACGAATATTTTGCATGGTTAAAACTACCCATAATGCAGAAAGCAATACCCATATTTTCTTCGAAAACGCTGATGAAAACTACGTTCCGATTAATTAGAGCACTATAAAAGCATGAGTGGATTGGAGCCACATATCTACGGTTGAACACAAAGCATCAAATAACAAAAATATATATTCAGAAATAACAACCCATCCTCCATTTAAAAATAATCAAATTAATTAATCAAACAAAACACATACAGGTACTAAAATATCCCAACAATCTTTTGAAACAATTCTTGATTTTGATTACTAACAAGCCATTACGAATATGAACAAAGCACAAAAAGATTCACGCCGAATAACCCATGACGCTTGTCATCAACTAGTTTTTCTGTCGCCTTTCAGGTTAAGCCTGCATAAATATCAAACAAGAAACACTCAGAACATAAATATAGAATTGTAGTTTAGTTATCCAAACTACTAGCTGAAAATTTTTATTGAGCTACATCCATATATAGACTACAGATCGATAACTAGTGGTGTCAATCATGTCGGGTTAGAAGGTACTTCAGTGTACATTGGTATGTTCATCTGTGTACAACAGTCTGTACATATGTGTATAACCCAGTGTACAACCAACCAAACAGCATAACATTGCATAAAAAACAGAGGAAAATCTGAATACACACGTGTACACCCGCCTCAAACAGAGTATAATAAACCAAAACCACCCTGTACATATCTGTAGAACCCAATGTACAATCTTCATCGAATTTCCCCCAAAAAACCACACCAATAATCTTTATAACAATATACACACTTGTACATAGTGTACAAACCAGGTTGCAAACAAATAAACAAAATACCCTGTACATATGTGTACAACCCAGTGTATTAATAAATCTTTATAACAAAATCCACATATGGACATCACCGTATACACATGTGCACAACAGTACATTACCGAAGTGGCTAAGTGTACACTAGCCTTTACACCATATGTACAATATTATATTAAACGAAAGTTAAACTGTTCTTCTAAAACCGCATCCTAGTGTTCAACAACCCAGTGTACAATCTTCATGTGTACACCCGACTCAAACAGAGCATAATAAACAATCAGGAACTCAAATAAGTATGTATTTATACCTCTTTAATAGTAGCTTTAGCAGGAACACCAAGTACTGATGCTACCACTCGCAACCCATCATTCAGAACCTGTTAAAAATCAAAGAGAATTAAAGATACAACTTCAGATGAAAATGATTAACTGAGAGTAACAAACCTTTTCTGCATCACTGGCACCAAAGGTCTTGCAGAATCGTGGATGTATACAAGTTCAGAGCTCAGATCAATTGTCTGTCCATAATCAATTATTATGAATAAGAAGAGAATACGAATACTAGTATAACAAATTATAAATAAGAAGAGAATACAAATACTAGTTCAGAGGTCAGATCAATTGTCTATCCACAATCAATTATATTTGCACAGACATCTCTTTTTACTCATGGGATAGTTACCAAGCATGCCATGATGATTGATTTATGTGACATCTATTTTGCTTGTAAAGAAGTACTGAATAAAAATTACATGGAGATAAAGATGAACCTAAAGTCCAACCCTGTACATATGTGTTTACACACACTAGTCCCTTTTCGCAAATAAAAATAAACTTTTTCCCCAATTCAATATCAACATTATAATACACACGTGTATATCTACTAGTTTACACAGAGCAATAAACACACCGATAATTCTTATGTACACATATGTATTCCGAACCAGTTCACATAAAAAACAAATAAAAACAGAGCAAGAAGAACTAATTTGTAAAAACAGAGCAAGAAGACATGTGTATTCTGAACCAGTTCAACATAATTCACAAGTGTAAAATCAACAGAGCAAGAAGAACTACTGTACACATGTGTATTCCGAACCAGTTCACATAAAAAACAAATAAAAAACAGATCAAGGAGAACTAGTTTTTAAAAAACAGAGCAAGAAGAACACATGTGTATTCTAAACCAGTGCATTAACTGAAAAAACCCTATGCATTAACTAAAAAAAACACCTTGTACATATGTGTACAACCCCGTCTACAATCTTCATCACATCTTACCCCAAAAAACTCAACCAGTAATCGAAATACACATGTTAAACTAACCTTATCCTTCAAAACAATTACTGATGTAATCGAACAATGGTTGATCAAAACACAACATCGGATCAAAAACTTGTGATTAAACAACTATTACAACATATGAAAGAAACCCTAGCTTTCGATTTGATATATTTAAAAGAAGTAGAAAATATACACAACCGGCAACGATTTACTGAATTATAAACTTACCACTGCCAGAATTCTGTTGATTAAAGTCGCCGATATGCCACACCTTCTATATCGATGGCTTTAGAACCTAATTGTCGGTGATGCAGAGGTATAAGGAATGAATAGGGTTCTTTTCTCTAGAGAGAGAAAATCTTTAAAAGTTTCTAAGAATAATTGTTTAGCATTCATGGTTCCCAAAATTAAAATGATAGAAATTTACTATAATGTCCCTATACGATTTTTTTGTTGGTTATATTATACAAACTAATTACAAAATTGCCATTAGTATTAAATCTCATCATCTAAGAAATGAATGGTCAGGATCTGTTCACTTTGTTCAAAACTAAACCATTGTTCACTCTAGAACCCTACCCTATATATATATATATATGTATATGTATATATGTATATATATATGTATATATGTATATATAAATATATATATATATATATATATATATATATATATATATATACACGGTAAGATTTACAGTACCCGTAAACGCAAACTTGTGGTGCTCAAAACTACACACACGGTAAGATTTACGGTACCCGTAAACACAAACTTGTGGTGCTCAAAACTACACACACGACATTTTTAAAAAATTTTCTTTTACAAATGTCTTTATAATACACGCATCTACGTTTATGAAAAAAAAATTTGGTCCACCTCGCCCCGTACGGTGTAGTTCTCACGGTTCTTACAACTCGAGGTGGTTCTCATTTTAGCGGTCCCATATATATATATATATATATATATATATATATATATATATATATAGGGTGGGGTTCTAGAGTGAACACCGGTGTATTTGCGAACTGAGTGAACAAATCCTGATCATTGATTTACACACATGTATGGCTAGGATTTAATCATCAAATCGTAAAATACACTAGTGTATTTCATCATCAAATCCTGGCCATTGATTTATACACATGTATGGTCAGGATTAGTTCACTCAGTTCGCAAGATACACTAGTGTTCACTCTTGAACCTAATCCTATATATATATATATATATATATATATATATATATATATATTTATATATATATATAGGTAAAGGATCCTGTAAAAAGTGGCTAAAGTGTGAGAAGTGTAAGAAATAATCTGGTGTTGACATGTGTCCATCAATTATATTAATGAATAAGGGTAATAATGTAATTTACTCCTAATAGTAGTTAAAGTCAATTAAAGGAAATTAGATCATGTGTTAACTATTTTAGGAGAAATTTTAGGAAACATATTATTTCTTACGATTCTTTCTCCCTCATCCCCACCAAAACCATAGCCCCCAAGATGAAACAATCTGCCTCTCTCTAGACTCCGGTCACCGAAGTAAAGTCCGACGACCTTCTCCGGCCGTATTTCCGGCAAGCCGACACCCACAAAAGCCCCTCCCTTCTCTCCGGTGAAACACCTTCTCACCACCATGACACACCGTAACACCCTTTCTGTTCTTATCTTTTCGACACAACCCCACAACATCTTTCGCAAAAACCTTATACAATGTTTTTTGGATTCCAGATAAAACACCATGACTTGAATCATAGATGTTTAAAACACCACGCCATGAACAATGTCTCCAGATAAAACACCATGACTTGAATCATAGTCATGGTGTTTTAAAATCTGGGAATGTTCTGTATTGATAAAACACCACGTCATGAACAATGTCTCCAGATAAAACACCATGACTTGAATCATAGATGTTTAAAACACCACGCCATGAACAATGTCTCCAGATAAAACACCATGACTTGAATCATAGTCATGGTGTTTTAAAATCTGGGAATGTTTTGTATTGATAAAACACCATTACTTGAATCATAGATGTTTAAAACACCACGCCATGAACAATGTCTCCAGATAAAACACCATGACTTGAATCATAGATGTTTAAAACACCACGCGATGAACAATGTCTCCAGATAAAACACCATGACTTGAATCATAGTCATCGTGTTTACGATTTTTATACAATGTCTCCAGATAAAACACCATGACTTGAATCATAGATGTTTAAAACACCACGCCATGAAAAATCTCTCCAGATAAAACACCATGACGTTTAAAGAGGGCTCATTATCGTCAGTTTGAGGAGTTGCGATTTCCACCGGGATCTCTTGTTGGTGCTCCATGGGAGGTTCCGCCGGAATGTCGTACCACCCGGTAGGGTTGTTAACTTCGAGCGCCAGGTTCCAATCCTGTTGAGGAAGGACCGGTTCCATTGGGGTGTTACAAGAATATTTAACCTCTGGTGCAAGAGGTTAATCTCTTGGAAGCTACTCTCAAGTCCCACCGTAAGATCGTTAATACGGTCGATTAGGAACTCCTCTACTGACGTCATTTCGTCGAGAGCCTCCCTTAATGCTATTACATAGTGCACAAGTGTAGCTTCAATGGAGGGCCTCCTTCCTCTTCGGCTGTTTGATGAATGCACGGAAGATGTTTCGCTGTTTTCACTCGACATTCTACGAAAAATAAACTGAAAATAGTTTATTCTCTGAAACAGTAGACCGGACACGACCCCGTGCTCATTGAGCACGGCCCCGTGTTCATCTTTCTGCAGAGTTTTGGAGCAAGGAAACTTGAAGTTTTAAGTTATTTGCTGAACTTGTGGGGTCTTTTCAAACATTAGTAACTTAAAACAATGTTATACAACATATTTTTACTAAGATTCCTTGAACAAAACTCATCAATCCCTACCACAAAGCTTGAAAATGCAAACTTTAATGGAGGTTTTTGGAGAAAGATGAAGAAGAAGGAAATGGTTAAAAGAGGAAAGGACAAGATGGCTTGTTGGAACCTTCTTTTAGAACTTACCTAGGATAGTTGAGAGAAGATTCCTTCAAATCTCTGTCCCAAGTTGGTCCAAATGTGCAGAATTCTTGGCTGCATTTATATAAAACGACAGCATCCTGGACAAGGCCCCGTGTACAGTAGGCACGGCCCCGTGTGCAGATAAAATTCTGACACGGTTTGTCCGTATTCTGACGTAAGGGTCAGAAGCGAATCTTTTGGTGAACACGGGGGCGTGTTGGCTGGACACGGCCCCGTGTCGAGAGGCTGGTTATGAAGTTTGTCTAGTTTTTAAGGAACTTAATCGTATCGGGTGGTTCCTGACTGGTTGGAACAACCCCAAAGTGTCTAAGATACCTTAATTGTCCTAGACTAAGGCGAGAACGCAAGAGGTTGTCGGTGAGGGTAATTCCTATTTTTATTCTAGGTGGACAAGTCCAACCCTTTCCCGGGCTCTCGTTAAAGAAGGTATATGCCGAATCGCTCAGGTCTATGTATGCACCGAACGAAGTCGATGGAGAGTCCTTCACGGCACAATCGGCACAGGGACGACTATCGTCCAAGTCTTCGCTAGGTACGAAGGTATTTTTGGAAGCAACGAGGTTGTTGGAATGCGATCCCAACATTTCTTCATGGTCTTCGTCTTGGGGTGAATCAAGGAAATCCTTCCTAAGTTCTTTTGACCAATTTAGAATTAGATCTTCTAATTGAAATAACTCGTCGAGGAGCATTTCTCCTAGAATATCTGGCTGCGCGCATTCGAGGGAGAGATAGTGATTATTTTTACTTTCGCCCCTCTTAAGGTTATAGGGAGTCGGTGGGTCTATGTAGTGGGGCTTATAATTTAGAAAGTAGCATTCTAATTCTTTATCTTCGCCTCCACGTAATTGACACCACGTACCATAAGAGTGCCGAAAGTAAAAAAGAATTACCATCACTCATGTTTGTGTCAGAAATTACCAACCGCCGGGATCTAACGGTTCTGTTTTCAGTAAGTGAATCTTGGGCACGGGGGCGTGTTGAGTGAGCACGGCCCCGTGTTCAGCTTACTGTCTGACTTAAAACAAGATTCCCAGTTCCAATGATTGAGCACGGGGGCGTGTTCAGCAGGCACGACCCGTGCTGAGCTCTGCAGAAGCTGAAAAACTAAGAAAACCCTAAAAAAAATAAAAAAAATAAAAATATGATTAGGCCGTTAATTCCTAACTTTCTTAAAATCCTTGTGTCCCCGGCAACGACGCCAAAAACTTGATGCGTGTGTAGTGTAATATATTTTAGATGTATATTTTAAGCCCTTTTTACACTTTTAGCCAAGTTTTAAATTTATAAAACACGATATTCACTAACACTAAACACACATATGGGCAAGTGCACCCATCGTGAACGTAGTATAGTGTTGGTAAGATACCGAGGTCGTCCAAGGACACAAGAGCTTTTAGTACCGGTTTATCCTCAACGTCTAACCAAATCAAAATGTTAGAAAAGATTTTTAAACTAAGAAAATAAAAATAAAAACAGATAGACAAGATGAATCACTTGGATCCGACTCGTGTATTAGTATAACCTTTGATTATTTTCGCACTTTTGCACTTGTTTAAGAGATTATCTTAGTTATTGTAGTAGGCCCCTCTTTTGAAGGCGACGTTACCCTCAACCCAGTAGTCTGAGTCAGCAAGGATACAATCCAAAAGGGTCGGATTATTGAAAGATAATGAATTAAGTTATTAATGCAAATTATGGTAGGCCCCTCTTTTGGAGGTGACGTTACCCTCGACTAAGTAGTCTGAGTCAGCAGGGATACAGTCCTAAATAGCCGGGTTATAGTATTAATAGTAGTTAACTTATGAGGGGGTCAAAGAGTTTGGATCCCCGCCATCCAATACCTATGGGTATTGAAGGAGATCCTACTAAATTTGACCCAGGTCCCTTGCAGGACCTCTAAACGCTGAACAAGGGCAAGACCCTTACCAAACCGTTCCCTTAACCCCCGACCAGGTAGCCAACATACCTCCATATAGACCGTGGAGATATGAATGGTGAAAATCTTTTATTTTATATAGACAGTAAAATAATGCCAAGACACCACGGACAAACGATAAGGAAAAGTCACCTTCAACATAAGCAACTAGTTATTAAAGTCATTAATACAAAACCAAATAAAAAGTGCAAAAGATTAAAAATAAAAAGTATTGTACTAAACACTTGTCTTCACCAAGTGATGTAAGAGACTTAGGAAAACATGGCCTTGATTGTCAAGAACTCTTACGATCAATCTTGGATCCCGAGACGACTCACACACTCTATGATGGACAATGGATGATGGTGGTGGATGATGGTGTTATGGTGGTGGTGGGTGGTGGATGAAGTGTGAGAGAGGTGGTGTGCCAAGGGATGAGTTGCAATGAAACTAAGCACTCCTATTTATAGGCTGAACAGAAGCCTGGGCACGGCCCCGTGTCCGCTGCACACGGCCCCGTGCCCGTCTGACAATCTCTCTCCTCATTAATTGTAATTCGCAATTACAATTAATGCGCCTGCAGTACTTTCGCCACGCCCCCGTGTTCACTGGGCACGGCCCCGTGGTGGGCAATAGAAGCTTCTATAGGTTTGTCTTTTCTGTTGCTTCTTGGGCACGGCCCCGTGCTGGCTGAGCACGGGGCGTGTTCAGTCTTCTGCCTTCTCTTGTTTTGCTTGGGATGATGCTGTTGAGGGGTCGGGCAATCCACTTGTGTTCCTTTTCTTGTATTTGTGTTAGATTTAGCTGTCTTTTTGCTTCTTTTGTTAATTTGAGCTCATTTAATCCTTAAAATACTAAAGGAAGAAAAAAACACTCTTTTTCCAACTTTAGTACTTAAAAAGGGTTAGTTTTATGCCTCATTTGATGTAATTTATATGTTGCATTTTACACACATCAGCAACCAAAGACCTCCTACAATTATGGTGAATCATTAATTCCGATATTTAAGGAAAAAGGAGTGAATGTAGGAGTTTTTGGTCGTGTATGATATGGTTACCATATTTCAAACATTGAAAAAGACACTATTGCCCTTCAATTTTACATAAGGTCCCTCTAATTAAAACATAATTTACATTTTTATACCCTATTGATCTCAACCATTAGATCAAATATCCAATGGCTTCTTACCCTTCTTACATTTTAGACACTTTTTACCATATCCATTTTTAGAACTAAACACGTCAATTCATTCAACTAAAAACTTTTAAGGAAATCCATTTTTCATTGAAATTAGTATAATCAGACTGTATTGAACATCAAAGTGATTATAAGAATTTGAATCAAAAGATACACATCTAGACACTACCTGGTCGGATCGATGAACACAATAGTCCATATGCAGGATATTTTGTAAACAAATTTACAAATCAAATATAAAAAAAAGTAACCCCTAAGCGTGAAGTATTAACCAACGAACAAAAAATGTTGAGGCCTAGGTTAGAAGAAGGAGATGGTGAAGGATAGAACAGTTATCTTTTCAGATCGATTACCAGATGAAACAAACGCCTAGCGAAACACACAACACGTAATTACTGAATTCAACGGTCACAAAATTGACACTCCAAATCAGACCTAATTAATTTTCCTGTTTTTATTGGCAATGTATGTGAATCTCACTTTTATAGCGTTTCTTTAGTTGAAATACGTGAACCTCATATTTTTATGCTAAAATATGTTAACATAAAGTATGTACCCTTACTTTTGTTTCGTATACAATTATCTAGTCTTCAATTGGAAACTAATGTTGTTAGACCATCTGATTTTTTCTTTAATATAGGGATGCTCAGTATCTTGATTATCAACAATGTGTAGTACGCAAGTGTAATCAAGCGAGTTTATGTAGATGTTCGTGCAACTTTTTTTTACTTCAAGAGGTTTTTATAATCAAACGCCCACTTGAACACGAGTTGCAACTCTCACAATATAAAATCTTATGTAAACAAACATTTGTAGTTATTAGCCTGATCTCATTATGTGAACTTGCATAATATGTGGTTATGTTTTTGTGTGTTGACTGACCGAGCCATTGGCATTAAAAGAAGCCTAACTCAAACATAGAAAGGTTTTGCAGACTTTAATAATCCTTTTTAGGCAGATGAAAGTAATGTTGTTGATATCATTTATCAAGCTGATGTAGAAGCAGACCTGTAAGGATTGCCCGGAGATCACAGGGATTCCTTCCGGGTAGACCTACTCGATCTATGTTTTCTTCCGGGTAGATCTACTCGATCTATACAAGTTCACATACCTCACGGGAGAAATCACTCACACTCGGCCGAATGTGTATTTTTTTTAGTGAATCACTCGAGAGCGGCATGGAACTTATTCCTACCATAGGCTTGCCAAGCAATCAATCCTCCTCCTTTTCAACTTTTTACCTTTGTAAATATCAAGAGGACTTTTTGGGTAAAGGCTTGGGCTAAAGGTGGGTAGTTGGTTAGTGGTTAGTAAAGGGCGAAAGACGTAATAAGCGTCGGTTTTCGTAAAACATTTTGTTTTAGTGACTTTTTATTCTTAATGAAGTATTTCTTCAAACAAGCTTTTGTTTTAAGAGCTTTGTTTGTTTATTTCTAACTTCATTGTTTTTTTTTAGTCACACGAAAACCGAGCTTGTTACTAAAATAAAGGGTAAAAATAAAAAAAGGGTTTTTGGTGGGTAAAAAGGGTTTTAGGGTAAAGAAATGAAAAGGTTTAGGCTCAAAGGGGTTAACTAGGGGGAGTTTTTTTTTGGGTAGGTGAAAAGAAAAATAAAAAATAATGGTTTTGAAAGAAATAGGGTCAGTCCTAATGCCTCCATCATGTACTTACTTGGGTTTAAGTTGGTAAGGATCGGGAATGAATTGTCGTGGCAAGTTCTAGAGTCGTAAGAACCAAGCGGCTATTGACACAAGAAACGAAAAATGAGCATTTAGCTTAAAGATGTATATTTGTATGCTCAATAAAGGCTCAAAACTCACTTTTGTGGGAATGGGTTTTTCTATGTGATCAAGTATATATAATCGAATTTTAACTAAGCTTGTCATGTCGTTTCATAATTTTCTTATGTTGGTTCTTTTTATCACGACGCTATCGGTTGTAAATTTGTAAAAATATAACCTTGTTAGTCTTAGAATTCCCAACTTAAACTTTAGACAAATAAATTTTTTTTTTTTGAAAAAAATTTGGGGTGATTAACGGTTCCAATAGAGTTTTGTGTAAGGCTTGTTATTAGGACTTGCAAAATTCAAGGTTTTAGCATCCCCCCACACTTAAATTACACATTGTCCTCAATGTGTCCCAAAAGTAAATTTTTAGGTTGATTGAATGTGTAACATGGTGTTGAAAGCAAAAATTTATGTTACTGGCAGTCTGGACACGGCCCCGTGGTGACCGGGCACGACCCCGTGTTTAGGTGCCAGTAATGATAATTAAAGAAAAGAAACAGAAGCCTGGACACGGGGGCGTGTCTGGTGAACACGGTCCGTGTCCAGTTACCTGAACTGGGCATTTTCCTGCAGAGTGTTCAGCACGGGGCCGTGTTGGCTGGGCACGGCCCGTGCTGAACTTACTGAAATGGAGAAATTGTTGTCGGGTGGCCTTGTTCTTGTGCATGGTGCCATGTTTCTTGTTTCCCTTATCATCCTTTACCACCATGAGTGTGTTTTATTTATTATGAACCATTCAAACCTTAAAACTATCATTCCATTAAAACCATAGAGAGATCTTACATAGTCCTAAATTTTTATTAAGCTAGATGAGAAAAGAAACATTAAACCATGGAGTTCTAGCCTAAACATTATTTTAATTAGCAAAATTTCCAAGAAGCTAGTAGTCTTGGTTAGATATGGCTTTATAGAACTCCTTCTTCCGGGTGTGACTTTCCTCATATGTCGGCGAGCCACTCCTCCACCTCCCTTGGAAGGAGAAAATAGGGCTCATTAGCGTCAGTTTGAGGAGTTGCGATTTCCACCGGGATCTCTTGTTGGTGCTCCATGGGAGGTTCCGCCGGAATGTCGTCCCACCCGGTAGGGTTGTTAACTTCGAGCGCCAGGTTCCAATCCTGTTGAGGAAGGACCGGTTCCATTGGGGTGTTACAAGAATATTTAACCTCTGGTGCAAGAGGTTAATCTCTTGGAAGCTACTCTCAAGTCCCACCGTAAGATCGTTAATACGGTCGATTAGGACCTCCTCTACTGACGTCATTTCGTCGAGAGCCTCCCTTAATGCTATTACATAGTGCACAAGTGTAGCTTCAATGGAGGGCCTCCTTCCTCTTCGGCTGTTTGATGAATGCACGGAAGATGTTTCGCTGTTTTCACTCGACATTCTACGAAAAATAAACTGAAAATAGTTTATTCTCTGAAACAGTAGACCGGACACGGCCCCGTGCTCATTGAGCACGGCCCCGTGTTCATCTTTCTGCAGAGTTTTGGAGCAAGGAAACTTGAAGTTTTAAGTTATTTGCTGAACTTGTAGGGTCTTTTCAAACATTAGTAACTTAAAACAATGTTATACAACATATTTTTACTAAGATTCCTTGAACAAAACTCATCAATCCCTACCACAAAGCTTGAAAATTCAAACTTTAATGGAGGTTTTTAGAGAAAGATGAAGAAGAAGGAAATGGTTAAAAGAGGAAAGGACAAGATCGCTTGTTGGAACCTTCTTTTAGAACTTACCTAGGATAGTTGAGAGAAGATTCCTTCAAATCTCTGTCCCAAGTTGGTCCAAATGTGCAGAATTCTTGGCTGCATTTATAGAAAACGACAGCATCCTGGACACGGCCCCGTGTGCAGATAAAATTCTGACACAGTTTGTCCGTATTCTGACGTAAGGGTCAGAAGCGAATCTTTTGGTGAACACGGGGGCGTGTTGGCTGGACACGGCCCCGTGTCGAGAGGCTGGTTATGAAGTTTGTCTAGTTTTTAAGGAACTTAATCGTATCGGGTGGTTCCTGACTGGTTGGAACAACCCCAAAGTATCTAAGATACCTTAATTGTCCTAGAATAAGGCGAGAACGCAAGAGGTTGTCGGTGAGGGTAATTCCTATTTTTATTCTAGGTGGACAAGTCCAACCCTTTCCCGGGCTCTCGTTAAAGAAGGTATATGCCGAATCGCTCAGGTCTATGTATGCACCGAACGAAGTCGATGGAGAGTCCTTCACGGCACAATCGGCACAGGGACGACTATCGTCCAAGTCTTCGCTAGGTACGAAGGTATTTTTGGAAGCAACGAGGTTGTTGGAATGCGATCCCAACATTTCTTCATGGTCTTCGTCTTGGGGTGAATCAAGGAAATCCTTCCTAAGCTCTTTTGACCAATTTAGAATTAGATCTTCTAATTGAAATAACTCGTCGAGGAGCATTTCTTCTAGAATATCTGGCTGCGCGCATTCGAGGGAGAGATAGTGATTATTTTTACTTTCGCCCCTCTTAAGGTTATAGGGAGTCGGTGGGTCTATGTAGTGGGGCTTATAATTTAGAAAGTAGCATTCTAATTCTTTATGTTCGCCTCCACGTAATTGACACCACGTACCATAAGAGTGCCGAAAGTAAAAAAGAATTACCAACACTCATGTTTGTGTCAGAAATTACCAACCGCTGGGATCTAACGGTTCTGTTTTCAGTAAGTGAATCTTGGGCACGGGGGCGTGTTGAGTGAGCACGGCCCCGTGTTCAGCTTACTGTCTGACTTAAAACAAGATTGCCAGTTCCAATGATTGAGCACGGGGGCATGTTCAGCAGGCACGACCCGTGCTGAGCTCTGCAGAAGCTGAAAAACTAAGAAAATCCTAAAAAATAAAAAAAATAAAAAAATGATTAGGCCGTTGATTCCTAACTTTCTTAAAATCCTTGTGTCCCCGGCAACGGCGCCAAAAACTTGATGCGTGTGTAGTGTAATATATTTTAGATGTATATTTTAAGCCCTTTTTACACTTTTAGCCAAGTTTTAAATTTATAAAACACGATATTCACTAACACTAAACACACATATGGGCAAGTGCACCCATCGTGGACGTAGTATAGTGTTGGTAAGATACCGAGGTCGTCCAAGGACACAAGAGCTTTTAGTACCGGTTTATCCTCAACGTCTAACCAAATCAAAATGTTAGAAAAGATTTTTAAACTAAGAAAATAAAAATAAAAACAGATAGACAAGATAAATCACTTGGATCCGACTCGTGTATTAGTATAACCTTTGATTATTTTCGCACTTTTGCACTTGTTTAAGAGATTATTTTAGTTATTGTAGTAGGCCCCTCTTTTGAAGACGACGTTACCCTCAACCCAGTAGTTTGAGTCAGCAAGGATACAATCCTAAAGGGTCGGATTATTGAAAGATAATGAATTAAGTTATTAATGCAAATTATGGTAGGCCCCTCTTTTGGAGGTGACGTTACCCTCGACTAAGTAGTCTGAGTCAGCAGGGATACAGTCCTAAATAGCCGGGTTATCGTATTAATAGTAGTTAACTTATGAGGGGGTCAAAGAGTTTGGATCCCCGCCATCCAATACCTATGGGTATTGAAGGAGATCCTACTAAATTTGACCCAGGTCCCTTGCAGGACCTCTAAACGCTGAACAAGGGCAAGACCCTTACCAAACCGTTCCCTTAACCCCCGACCAGGTAGCCAACATACCTCCATATAGACCGTGGAGATATGAACGGTGAAAATCTTTTATTTTATATAGACAATAAAATAATGCCAAGACACCACGGACAAACGATAAGGAAAAGTCACCTTCAACATAAGCAACTAGTTATTAAAGTCATTAATACAAAACCAAATAAAAAGTGCAAAAGATTAAAAATAAAAAGTATTATACTAAACACTTGTCTTCACCAAGTGATGTAAGAGACTTAGGCAAACATGGCCTTGATTGTCAAGAACTCTTACGATCAATCTTGGATCCCGAGACGACTCACACACTCTATGATGGACAATGGATGATGGTGGTGGATGATGGTGTTATGGTGGTAGTGGGTGCTGGATGAAGTGTGAGAGGGGTGGTGTGCCAAGGGATGAGTTGCAATGAAACCAAGCACTCCTATTTATAGGCTAAACAGAAGCCTGGGCACGGCCCCGTGTCCGCTGCACACGGCCCCGTGCCCGTCTGACAATCTCTCTCCTCATTAATTGTAATTCGCAATTACAATTAATGCGCCTGCAGTACTTTCGCCACGCCCCCGTGTTCATTGGGCACGGCCCCGTGGTGGGCAATAGAAGCTTCTATAGGTTTGTCTTTTCTGCTGCTTCTTGGGCACGGCCCCGTGCTGGCTAAGCACGGGGCGTGTTCAGTCTTCTGCCTTCTCTTGTTTTGCTTGGGATGATGCTGTTGAGGGGTCGGGCAATCCACTTGTGTTCCTTTTCTTGTATTTGTGTTAGATTTATCTGTCTTTTTGCTTCTTTTATTAATTTGAGCTCATTTAATCCTGAAAATACAAAAGGAAGACAAAAACACTCTTTTTCCAACATTAGTACTTAAAAAGGGTTAGTTTTAAGCCTCATTTGATGTAATTTATATGTTGCATTTTACACACATCAGCAACCAAAGACCTCCTACAATTATGGTGAATCATTAATTCCGATATTTAAGGAAAAAGGAGTGAATGTAGGAGTTTTTGGTCGTGTATGATATGGTTACCATATTTCAAACATTGAAAAAGACACTATTGCCCTTCAATTTTACATAAGGTCCCTCTAATTAAAACACAATTTACATTTTTATACCCTATTGATCTCAACCATTAGATCAAATATCCAATGGCTTCTTACCCTTCTTACATTTTAGACACTTTTTACCATATCTATTTTTAGAACTAAACACGTCAATTCATTCAACTAAAAACTTTTAAGGAAATCCATTTTTCATTGAAATTAGTATAATCAGACTGTATTGAACATCAAAGTGATTATAAGAATTTGAATCAAAAGATACACATCCAGACACTACCTGGTCGGATCGATGAACACAATAGTCCATATGCAGGATATTTTGTAAACAAATTTACAAATCAAATATAAAAAAAGTAACCCCTAAGCGTGAAGTATTAACCAACGAACAAAAAATGTTGAGGCCTGGGTTAGAAGAAGGAGATGGTGAAGGGTAGAATAGTTATCTTTTCAGATCGATTACCAGATGAAACAAACGCCTAGCGAAACACACAACACGTAATTACTGAATTCAACGGTCACAAAATTGACACTCCAAATCAGAACTAAATAATTTTCCTGCTTTTATTGGCAATGTATGTGAATCTCACTTTTATAGCGTTTCTTTAGTTGAAATACGTGAACCTCATATTTTTTTGCTAAAATATGTCAACATAAAGTATGCACCCTTACTTTTGTTTCGTATACAATTATCTAGTCTTCAATTGGAAACTAATGTTGTTAGACCATCTGATTTTTTCTTTAATATAGGGATGCTCAGTATCTTGATTATCAACAATGTGTAGTACGCAAGTGTAATCAAGCGAGTTTATGCAGATGTTCGTGCAATTTTTTTTACTTCAAGAGGTTTTTATAATCAAACGCCCACTTGAACACGAGTTGCAACTCTCAAGATATAAAATCTTATGTAAACAAACATTTGTAGTTATTAGCCTGATCTCATTATGTGAACTTGCATAATATGTGGTTATGTTTTTGTGTGTTGACTGACCGAGCCATTGGCATTAAAAGAAGCCTAACTCAAACATAGAAAGGTTTTGCAGACTTTAATAATCCTTTTTAGGCAGATGAAAGTAATGTTGTTGATATCATTTATCAAGCTGATGTAGAAGCAGACCTGTAAGGATTGCCCGGAGATCACAGGGATTCCTTCCAGGTAGACCTACTCGATCTATGTTTTCTTCAATCATGTAACTGAATAATGCTCTAATTCTATGTAGGAGCTTGTCAGGGAAAAGGCTGAAGAAGGAGAGAGAGCTTTTAGACCAGTGGGTGTGGGTCGTTGGTTGGGGCAGGGGATGTCAGGCAATGCAGGCTAAACTACATCGGGCCAGCATATTATACGTCCATCATAAAGTCTCCTGCAAAATAAATTAAATTTACTATAAATATATCATTTAATCTCATGTGATCATAAATAATAGAACACACTAAAGTCATGTATTATTTAATTATATTGATGCATTTATATAGTAACTAATACAAAGTATTATGTACCTAAAATTCACCGATCAGTAGGCATTGCAGGCTCAAGAGTAATTGAGGGCTCAAGGGAATCATACCGCTACATTTGAGAATATGAGGTTTTATAAGTATTATCATGTTTCCAAACCAAACGTCTCCATTGTTAAGGTCTGATTATTTGTTTTTTCGATTGCTAAAATTTGTCATTTTATGTGTTAGTCACATGCATGCCTGTGTTTTTCTTTTCTTGTAGTCCCACTCATAAACATATATTTTGGCGAAGCACGTCAAGTCAAGTTTTCTGATCCACAATGGATAAAAGGCAACCGCATCTCACAGAAGCACATTAATGAAATGTGCTTTGACTTTTAGAAAATCAACCAAGTTTGGACATGAAAGTGTAATCCAACCGGTTTGACTTTTACATTTTTATTTGACTATTATTAGAAGATTTATGTTGATGTTTTTATAACCAAATCTTTAATTAAACTGGTTGCCTTACTAGTTAGACCAGGTTAAGACACCAATGACGTTAGGTTGGATGGGGCACTCATAGTCTGACCCACAAGTACCCACATCACCATCCAATAATATTATTCCACCTCATTTCAACCAAAAAAGGGACACTTTCTTAGTTGAGTTCCATGGTTTGAAAGTAAAGTTTCTATGGTTTTTGGTCTATTCCACGACAACTCGTCCTCCTGAGTTGTACAACTCGCCTCACATACTCGCATTGGTTGTGACAACCCATCCCAACCCGATACCAGTCGAGTAATTTACAAAACTTTAAATGGTTATCAACTTCAAAATGATTCTGATGTCCATTGTAACTTCCTTAGAAATATCCATGAGTGTCATAAAGAAGAATGGATCACTACATAAAATAAAAGAAAGAATAAAAACAAAGTAAATAATCCCAAAAAATACTACTTAATGACTAGAACCTTATTTGGTGCATTGGTTAGTCTAATCAGTGAGGTGTGTGTTGAATATGTGAAAGTGCTCACGATAAAGATATTAATAACGATAAACGGCGATGATGATAACAACAACGATGATCATGTTGATTAGGATGGTGGTGTCGGAGGCGGCAACGGGGTATTACTGAGCAATTGCTACTGCTAGAACAACAAGAAGTTCAAGTCTTGTTGATTGTTAATGGCTAGTAAGTTGCTATTTGAGTAGTAGAAAATTTCCACTTACAGGCAACAACATGTGTTGTTGACTTATTGCTCGGTTTCTCATTGTTATTGTCGATAGATAACAATGGCAACTATAAAGTCTAAGTAGTTTCAATTGATTATTAAACGAATTAAAATCGTCACTAAAGACGTTTTCAAATTACTTAACTCTCATGTTTGACTAATTAAGTTAAATGTTGTGTAAGTTACATTTTTGAGTAAATTACAAAAATCGTCCTTTATGTTAACACTAAATTGCGAAGTGTGTCCTTTGTCTTCAAAAAGTACAAAAACGTACTTAATGTTTGCAAACCCTTGCACGTTATGTCCTTTAGCCTTAACTCAGTTAGTTTTTATGGTTAAATCTGACCAGGTGGATCTCACATGAGGGTATTTTAGACATTTTACCCTAAATAAATTATTATGTTTAAAAAATATTATATATAATATAGGGTGAGATTATTGTAAAAAAAGTGTTTTTGGTGGGAAGGGTGAGAAAGAATCTAAACCATTAGATCTTTAATCTAATGGTTGAGATCTTGATGGCAATCTTGTAAATAGTGTAACAATTAAAATATTTAATTTTCTAGATTAAGGGTATGAAGGTAAAATTAACATTTTTAAATTTAGAAAGTCACATGCAAGTCCCCCCCCCCCTTTCTTTTTTAAACGTCAATAACTTTTTATACGTAACTCTTTTTTTTTTTAAATTACACCATAACAACGAGTGTTTTTTTATCTTTAATATGAGTACCATATTGTTATACTTATGTAGAGAAAACACTTATGTTTCGATTGGATGTCTTAGTCCATGGTGTTTTTTCTATGTTCATACAATGGTGTTTTCATTGTATTGTGATTCAAGGTGCTGTGTTTTACAGTAAAACACCATATGGAAATATACAACTAATGCAGAAAACACCATTCAAAACTAACGATGTGCAAAAAAAAAGACACTGCAACATAATATCTACAACATAACACCATACGTAACTAATCAAACTGTAGAAAAGAAACAACTGGCATAAAAAACACCCTTCAACTTCAATAGTATACATCAAAACACCATGTACATATAAAAAACATCATGGAAGGATTACACATGGTATCATTAAATAAACTCGTATACTAAACGAAAATCACCCATGCAAAAAACACCATACACACACTGTAACATCAAAGGGGCAAAAACCATATTCATCAGAAACCTAATCAGATTGAAATTCAAAATTCGAATTCCTAAAATAACTACCTAAATTCGGTTACATTTATTTAATCATAAAATAACTACCTAAATTCGGTTACATTAATTTAATCCTTAATTAGAATTATTAGTACAATTACCATTATATCCTTGATCTAATAAAATGGATAGGGAAAGATCTAATGGCTGTATTCTTTCTTACCCTTCTCACACTTTTGGTTTTTTTACAGGATTCTCTACCTGTATATATACATACATACATACATACATACATACATACATACATACATACATACATACATACATACATACATACATACATACATACATACATACATACATACATACATACATACATACATACATACATACATACATACATACATACATACATACATACATACATACATACATACATACATACATACATACATACATACAAAGACAACACACTTAGCCACCACCACCACTCCCTTTACTCCCACCACCATTCCCACCTCAACCACCGTCCACCGCCACCCTTAGACACCACCATCTCGCCTACAATCTATGGCAACCTCTGGCCATCACCACCCACAACCGCCTGCTGGAAATAAACTCAAGCAACAACAAACCATCAGAACCACCACCACCGAGCCTGCAATCTCCGGCAATCTCTGCAATCTCTGGCCATCACCACCCATAATCACCTATCGGACATAAACCCAAGCAATAACAACACAAACCTCAACCAGTTTTGAATCGATCTCTCACCTCTCTCTTTCTAAAATCAAATGCAATTACAGATCTCAGGCTTCAGTTACAGATCTAGGGCTTCAATTTGGTATCTAGGGTTTTGAATCGATCTCCCACCTCTCTTTCCAAAATCAATCTCCTAACTCTTTCTTTCCAAAATCAATCTCCCACCTCTCTATTTGGCGGTAGGAGGCGGTGATGATCACTGGTGAGAACAAGTTGTTAGAGAGAGAAAGAGGTACACAAGGATGAAAGGGTTCTAGGGTGGTGGCTGAGGTGTTTAAAGGGAGGCATAAGGATGAAAGGTGGTGGTGCTATGGTGGTTGTGGTGAGAAGAGGTTGTTAGATATATATATATATATATATATATATATATATATATATATATATATATATATATATATATAGAGAGAGAGAGAGAGAGAGAGAGAGAGTTAAAAATGAGAAAGAACGAGTTGAGTGAGATGATCTGGTATATTCATGTATGTATCTTTTTATGCATTTTGATTTTTTTTAGATTCCTTTTTATTGTATTTATTAAATATATATTTTAAATAAATGAGCAAAATTACCAATTTGTCCTGATTTAACATTAAAGTTTAACTCAGTCAGGGTTAAAGGACATAATGTGCAAAGTTTGCAAACATTGAGTATGTTTTTTTGTACATTTTGAATACAAAGGACACACTTTGCAATTTAGTGTCTACATAAAGGATGATTTTTGTAATTTACTTTACATTTTTTTGTTTTGAGTATCTTTCAAGAGGTTTCTATGCAAACGAGTCGAGTCGAGTCAAGTCCGTGCTCAACTAGGCTCGAACTCGTTTAACTTTCGATAAAATAACTTTGTGCATGAACAAGGTTCCACCGGCCAATGTTTTGTTTCCAGATACAAGGATAACTCTCCTGATATTAAGGAGAGAGCCTTCCATTTCTATGAAGGTGTGCAATATTGTTACCTTAGGAATGTTGGAAACCTAAATAAAATTAAGGGAAATTGGCCTGTAATAATCATACCTTGACCTTATTGGCCATTAATAATCTCATCTCAAAATATTCCCCCCACCAGTCCCACCTTTCACCTATTTTTCCTACAATGGTCCTCCGTTAAAAAAACTTAACGAAGTTAAGCTTTTTTCCAAATTACAAACAATTTTTTAGGGCTTTTGATCAGAACGATGATACGAGTCCATTTATGTAAAACTTACTTCGAAATGGTGCTCTAAGTGACTTGATTTTGGTTAATTGGAAATTTAAACACCTGAATTGAAGCGCCGTTTTCATCGTTTTGAGGCAAGTTTTACATCAATGGACTCGTATTGTCGTTCTAATCAAAAGCCCTAAAAAATATGTTTGTAATTTGGAAAAAAACTTAACTCCGTTAAGTTTTTTTAACGGGGGACCATTGTAGGAAAAATAGGTGAAAAGTGAGACTGGTGTGGGGAATATTCTGAGGTGGGATTATTAATGGCCAATAAGGTCTAGCTGGGATTATTACAGGCCAATTTCCCTAAAATTAATAATAATAATAATAATAATAATAATAATAATAATAATAATAATAATGTATATACTTAAATACTAATGATCAAATTGATTTTTTTTTTATAATTTGAAATTATGGTTGTTTAAATATAAAAGAACCACTAATTACATAGCGTTTACGTGGCAACAATTTTTTCTTCAAATTGATTTTTTTTTTTTTTTTGTAATTTGAAATTATAGTTTAGGCCAATTTCGCATTTTAGTTTAAAGGTTTCATTTTTCGTTTGTGGGTTCAAAAAGGTTTCATCGTTGCCATTTGTCCACTGTGTTAACTTCATCGATGTTTTGTGTTAACGAGAAGGGCAATTCAACCATTTTATATGTAATTATGTTAACTAGAAGGGCAATTCAGTCATATAAAATGACCGAATTGCCCTTCTCGTTAACAGAAATAATGGATGAAGTTAACCCAGTAGACTAAAATGACAACGGTGAAACCTTTTTGGACCCACAGGTGAAAAATGAAACATTTGGACTAAACTGGCAAAATAGCTTAAAGCACATGGACTAAAATGCCATTTAACTCTTTTTTTAATAAACAATAAATTTTAAAAATTGTTACTTTTAGATAATTATAGGATAGAACATAGTGGAGAGGACGTGAATGCTCTAAATAACTTTCTTTTAGCCATGTAAAGAGGGTGTTTAGAATTCTTTTTAAAAGTACTTTTTTTATTTCTCTAAAAGGTAAATAAGTTAGAAATTGTGACTTATTAACTTCTTCGTCACAATACAAACAATCTCAAACAAATTATAAGTCCTTTTTTACTTTAAAAAAAAGTTAATAAGTTATAAGTTAATGAAAATAAGGAATCGAAACACCCACAAATTATTTTCACTACTAAAAATTACCAAAAAAATTGGCATGATTTTCCTCATAAATAACAATTAATTCATTGTAAATATTTATAAAACTAAAGTAATTATTTATAATATGCCTCTTCATAAGAGTATATTACTTTTTTACTTATATAGGCTCAATAATTTTATTTGGCTCAATAATTTTATTTGTGTTTAGCAGGGTAGGGTTTGCTATTCAGAAGGGGGTAGCGGTGCAACTTGTTGCTCGTCTACCTGCCATTAGTCTGTAATCGTCTTGTTTTTTAATTTTTAAAGCTAAATAAACTACGTACCTTTTATGTGTTTTCAAAAAAAAATTAATATATACATTTAAAAGGTTGTTGATCGTCTTCTTCGCTTTAAAGGCTCAGTTGACGAATTCTACAATATTTTTATTTTCCAGATTTTGGTAGTATAGTTATAAAAATTTCAATGTTGTTCAAAAAAAAAGTTATAAGCCATAAATGAAGCGTATGAGGTTCACAGTTACCTTGGTTAGCGATGGGAAGATGTCTTCGTTAAGTGAATAAGACTTCAGAATTCAGTTATAGTAGAGAGAGACAAGGTTGAATGGTTGAGAGAAGTGAGACTTGAGTGGGGATGAAGACCAGGTTAAAACACAGACTGGTCAAACCTGTTTTTTGACCAACCAATCATATAGCTTATGGATTTGTTTTTCTTTTTCATCTTTATTGTTACTTCATTAAAATAAAAAAAACAAAAAGCAGATTTGGGATTCGAACTTGCGCCCAAGAGCACACACCACTTCACATAAACCACTCCACCAAAGACAGTTTACCGATCAATTTAGCTTTTTAAAACCCATATATACAATAACACTTGATGATGTTGAGGAAAAAAAAAAATAGGTAACCAATAGTGTTCTGCCAAGTGGCAAGAACACTATTCCTAAGGTTGTAGAATTAATAGATCTATAATTTTATATCTTTTTTGTTTAATAATTTCAAAAACAAAATTGTCAGACTAAATTACCTTTTTATCTCTCTGTTTTAATAGTTTTAACCACTTGAGTTTAAAATCAAAAAGTTTAACATTTTGAGTTTCTAACCACTCATTTTATAACGTTTTCGAGATCGTCAATATTGTACTGAGGGCGTCTTTAGAGTATACCGAATCAGTATAGCTATCCTTCTTCTGACACAGCAATGCACTTTCGATCAGTATTGGAAAGAGGCGCTAAATCATTTCTTTCTTCCTTTACTTGTTGTTTGTCGATGTAAAATAATGTCCCATTCAATAGAAAATTATTGAAGTGAAAATAATCAATTTCTCGCCATTATGCGTTTAGGGCGATAAACTAAGGATCAGTAAAATATGGAAATGTGAATCTGATAAGTTAGTTTCTAATAATTCATGAAATTGATTAGAATATCGCCGCAATTGTAAGTAGATTTTAGATTTATCAATCTTTGTTATTCATAGTTGTATAAGCGCTTTTTATTGGAATCTTTTTTTATCTTTTAAGGAATTGGTTAGTCGTCCAGTAACAAGTAAGAATAGGAAATTTTATTCGATAAACGAAAAAGAACAACGAATGAAATAATTGGAATCACTAATGCATGCATTGTTGTATTAGATCGAAATATGAAGGTTCTTTCTTGACCTAACTATAAAGAGACTGATTTCAAATATGGAAAGATACAAAATAGAACTTCTAAAGCAAAAGATAATAGAAATGACTAGTCTTAG